>NW_027454298.1:27500-85000 GCF_040206685.1 Ascaphus truei | reverse complement strand
AGAGAGGGTCAGAGGGGGGGGAGAGAGAGGGTCAGAGGGGGAGAGAGAGGGTCAGAGGGGGGAGAGAGAGGGTCAGAGGGGGAGAGAGAGGGTCAGAGGGGGGGGAGAGGGTCAGAGGGGGGGAGAGGGTCAGAGGGGGGGGAGAGAGGGTCAGAGGGGGGGGGAGAGAGGGTCAGAGGGGGGGGAGAGAGAGGTCAGAGGGGGGGGGAGAGAGAGGGTCAGAGGGGGGGGGAGAGAGAGGGTCAGAGGGGGGGGAGAGAGGGTCAGAGGGGGGGGAGAGAGAGGGTCAGAGGGGGGGGAGAGAGAGGGTCAGAGGGGGGGAAGAGAGAGGGTCAGAGGGGGGGGAGAGAGGGTCAGAGGGGGGAGGAGAGAGGGTCAGAGGGGGGGGGAGAGAGGGTCAGAGGGGGGGGGAGAGAGGGTCAGAGGGGGGGGGAGAGAGGTCAGAGGGGGGGGAGAGGGTCAGAGGGGGGGGAGAGGGTCAGAGGGGGGGGAAGAGGGTCAGAGGGGGGGAGAGAGAGGGTCAGAGGGGGGGAGAGAGAGGGTCAGAGGGGGGGAGAGAGAGGGTCAGAGGGGGGGAGAGAGAGGGTCAGAGGGGGGTCGAGAGTGTCAGAGGGGGGGGGTCGAGAGAGTCAGAGGGGGGGGGGTCGAGAGAGTCAGAGGGGGGGGGGTCGAGAGAGTCAGAGGGGGTGGGTCGAGAGAGTCAGTGGGGGGGTCGAGAGAGTCAGTGGGGGGGGTCGAGAGAGTCAGTGGGGGGGGGTCGAGAGTCAGTGGGGGGGGTCGAGAGAGTCAGTGGGGGGGTCGAGAGAGTCAGTGGGGGGGTCGAGAGAGGTAAGAGGGGGGAGAGAGAGGGTCAGAGGGGGGGAGAGAGAGGGTCAGAGGGGGGAGAGAGAGGGTCAGAGGGGGGAGAGAGAGGTCAGAGGGGGGAGAGAGAGGGTCAGAGGGGGGAGAGAGAGAGGGTCAGAGGGGGGGAGAGAGAGGGTCAGAGGGGGGGAGAGAGAGGGTCAGAGGGGGGAGAGAGAGGGTCAGAGGGGGGAGAGAGAGGGTCAGAGGGGGGAGAGAGAGGGTCAGAGGGGGGAGAGAGAGGGTCAGAGGGGAGAGAGAGGGTCAGAGGGGGGGAGAGAGGTCAGAGGGGGAGAGAGAGGGTCAGAGGGGGGAGAGAGAGGGTCAGAGGGGGGGAGAGAGAGGGTCAGAGGGGAGAGGGGGAGAGAGGGTCAGAGGGGGGGAGAGAGAGGGTCAGAGGGGGGGAGAGAGAGGGTCAGAGGGGGGAGAGAGGGTCAGAGGGGGGAGAGAGGGTCAGAGGGGGGAGAGAGGTCAGAGGGGGGAAGAGAGGGGGGGAGAGAGAGGGTCAGAGGGGGGGGAGAGAGAGGGTCAGAGGGGGGGAGAGAGGGTCAGAGGGGGGGAGAGAGGGTCAGAGGGGGAGAGAGGCTCAGAGGGGGGTGAGAGGGTCAGAGGGGGGGGGAGAGGGTCAGAGGGGGGGAGAGAGGGTCAGAAGGGGGGGGGAGAGGGTCAGAGGGGGGGGAGAGGGTCAGAGGGGGGGAGAGAGAGGGTCAGAGGGGAGGGAGAGGTCAGAGGGGGGGGGAGGAGAGGTCAGAGGGGGGGAGGGAGAGGGTCAGAGGGGGGGAGGGAGAGGGTCAGAGGGGGGAGGGAGAGGGTCAGAGGGGGGGAGGGAGAGGGTCAGAGGGGGGAGGAGAGGGTCAGAGGGGGGAGGAGAGGGTCAGAGGGGGGAGGGAGAGGTCAGAGGGGGGAGGGTCAGAGGGGAGGGAGGGAGAGGGTCAGAGGGGGGAGAGAGAGCGGTCAGAGGGGGGAGAGAGAGGGTCAGAGGGGGGAGAGAGAGGTCAGAGGGGGGGGAGAGAGGGTCAGACGGGGGAGAGTGAGGGTCAGAGGGGGGGAGAGAGGGTCAGAGGGGGGGGGAGAGAGAGGGTCAGAGGGGGGGGGGAGAGAGAGCGTCAGAGGGGGAGGAGAGAGAGCGTCAGAGGGGGGGAGAGAGAGCGTCAGAGGGGGGGAGAGAGAGCGTCAGAGGGGGGGAATAGAAAGCGTCAGATGGGGGGGGTAAGTGTGTCAGAGGGGGAGAGAGAGTAGGTTAGACGGGGGAGAACCAACGTCAGGGAGGGACATGGAGAGAGAAATATGGAGACACCGAGAGAGCGACAGAGAAGTGTGCCAGCAAGAGAGTGCCAGAGAGACATGCTTAGAGAAGAGAGATCTGCTTGGCGAGAGAGCGCCAGAGAGACATGCTTAGAGAAGAGAGATCTGCTTGGCGAGAGAGCGCCAAAGAGACATGCTTAGAGAAGAGAGAGATCTGCTTGGCGAGAGAGCGCCAGAGACAGACCTGGTCAGAGGTGAGCGAGACTTCCCCAGAGAGAGCGTCACATCGCGCCCCTGAGCCGCGACACTCACCGGCCCCATCACGCAGATAATGCGCTCTCGCAGCAGTCTCGAGTAGATGTCATACGCTCTCTCCCCGCGGCCCTGAGACAGAGAAGCAGCGCCCGCCGTGAGACACTGCACTGCCCCGTCCACTAGAGAGCAAGCTCCTGGGATTAGTGCATCACCTACCTACATCTCTGTATACCCCCCCCCTCTGTACTGCGCTGTGGTATATGCCAGCTGTATACCCCCCCTCTGTACTGCGCTGTGGTATATGCCAGCTGTATATATCCCCCTCTGTACTGCGCTGTGGTATATGCCAGCTGTATACCCCCCTCCCCCCCTCTGTTCTGCGCTGTGGTATATGCCAGCTGAATACCCCCACCCCCCCTCTGTACTGCGCTAAGGTATATGCCAGCTGTATACGCCCCCCCCTCTGTACTGCGCTGTGGTATATGCCAGCTGTATACCCCCCTACCCCCCTCTGTACTGCGCTGTGGTATATGCCAGCTGTATACCCCCCTCCCCCCCTCCCCCCCTCTGTACTGCGCTGTGGTATATGCCAGCTGTATACCCCCCTCCCCCTCTGTACTGCACTGTGGTATATGCCAGCTGTATACCCCCCTCTGTACTGCGCTGTGGTATATGCCAGCTGTATACCCCCCCTCTGTACTGCGCTGTGGTATACGCAAGCTACATATATACACGTGTATACCCCTGTACTCACGGTCTGCTCCACCACAATGGGGATGAGGGGGAGAGTCTCGGGGGGCAGCGGTGCAGGTCTCTGATCAGCGGCAGCGCACGGATCCCCTAATCACCGGCCTCTGCGGGAGGGGGGACACAAACATGTGTGTATATATCTATCTATATATATATACTGTATATCCCCAGTGAACACACACACACTGACACTATATATATCCCCAGTGTACATATACACACGGACACTATATATATCCCAGTGCACATGTACACACCGACACTATATATATCCCCAGTGCACATGTACACACCGACACTATATATAGCCCCAGTGCACATGTACACACCGACACTATATATATCCCCAGTGTACATGTACACACCGACACTATATATATCCCCAGTGCACATGTACACACCGACACTATATATAGCCCCAGTGCACACATACACACGACACTATATATATCCCCAGTGTACATATACACACCGACACTATATATATCCCAGTGCACATGTACACACCGACACTATATATAGCCCCAGTGCACACATACACACCGACACTATATATATCCCCAGTGTACATATACACACCGACACTATATATATCCCCAGTGCACACATACACACCGACACTATATATATCCCCAGTGTACATATACACACCGACACTATATATATCCCAGTGTACGTATACACACTGACACTATATATAGCCCCAGTGCACATGTACACACCGACACTATATATATCCCCAGTGTACACATACACACCGACACTATATATATCCCCAGTGTACACATACACACCGACACTATATATATCCCAGTGTACATGTACACACCGACACTATATATATCCCCAGTGCACATGTACACACCGACACTATATATATCCCCAGTGTACATATACACACCGACACTATATATATCCCCAGTGTACATATACACACCGACACTATATATATCCCCAGTGTACACACACACACCGACACTATATATATCCCCAGTGTACACACACACACCGACACTATATATATCCCAGTGTACACATACACACCGACACTATATATATCCCCAGTGTACACATACACACCGACACTATATATATCCCCAGTGTACACATACACACCGACACTATATATATCCCCAGTGTACGTATACACACTGACACTATATATATATATATCCCCAGTGTACATATACACACCGACACTATATATATCCCCAGTGTACACATACACACCGACACTATATATATCCCCAGTGTACGTATACACACTGACACTATATATATATATATCCCCAGTGTACACATACACACCGACACTATATATATCCCCAGTGTACACACACACACCGACACTATATATATCCCAGTGTACACACACACACCGACACTATATATATCCCCAGTGCACACGTACACACCGACACTATATATATCCCCAGTGTACATGTACACACCGACACTATATATATCCCCAGTGTACATGTACACACCGACACTATATATATCCCCAGTGCACACATACACACCGACACTATATATCCCCAGTGTACGTATACACACCGACACTATATATATCCCCAGTGTACACACACACACCGACACTATATATATCCCCAGACACACCGACACTATATATATCCCCAGTGTACACATACACACCGACACTATATATATCCCCAGTGTACGTATACACACTGACACTATATATATCCCCAGTGTACATATACACACCGACACTATATATATCCCCAGTGTACACGCACACACCGACACTATATATATATCCCCAGTGTACATGTACACACCGACACTATATATATCCCCAGTGCACACATACACACCGACACTATATATATCCCCAGTGTACATATACACACCGACACTATATATATCCCCAGTGTACACGCACACACCGACACTATATATATATCCCCAGTGTACACATACACACCGACACTATATATATCCCCAGTGTACATATACACACCGACACTATATATATCCCCAGTGCACACATACACACCGACACTATATATATCCCCAGTGCACACATACACACCGACACTATATATATCCCCAGTGCACACATACACACCGACACTATATATATCCCCAGTGTACACGCACACACCGACACTATATATATATCCCCAGTGTACACATACACACCTGACACTATATATATCCCCAGTGTACATATACACACCGACACTATATATATATCCCCAGTGTACACGCACACACCGACACTATATATATATCCCCAGTGTACACGCACACACCGACACTATATATATCCCCAGTGTACACATACACACCGACACTATATATATCCCCAGTGTACATATACACACCGACACTATATATATCCCCAGTGTACGTATACACACCGACACTATATATATCCCCAGTGTACACATACACACCGACACTATATATATCCCCAGTGCACACATACACACACACCGACACTATATATATCCCCAGTGTACACATACACACCGACACTATATATATCCCCAGTGTACATATACACACCGACACTATATATATCCCCAGTGTACACATACACACCGACACTATATATATCCCCAGTGTACATGTACACACCGACACTATATATATCCCCAGTGTACATATACACACCGACACTATATATATCCCCAGTGCACATACACACCGACACTATATATATCCCCAGTGTACACATACACACCGACACTATATATATCCCCAGTGTACACATACACACCGACACTATATATATCCCCAGTGTACACATACACACCGACACTATATATATCCCCAGTGTACATGTACACACCGACACTATATATATCCCCAGTGTACATATACACACCGACACTATATATATATCCCCAGTGTACACACACACACCGACACTATATATATCCCCAGTGTACACATACACACCGACACTATATATATCCCCAGTGTACGTATACACACCGACACTATATATATATATCCCCAGTGTACACATACACACCGACACTATATATATCCCCAGTGTACACATACACACCGACACTATATATATCCCCAGTGTACATACACACACCGACACTATATATATCCCCAGTGTACATACACCAACACTATATATATCCCCAGTGTACACATACACACCGACACTATATATATCCCCAGTGTACACATACACACCGACACTATATATATATCCCCAGTGTACATATACACACCGACACTATATATATCCCCAGTGTACATACACCAACACTATATATATCCCCAGTGTACATATACACACCGACACTATATATATCCCCAGTGTACATATACACACCGACACTATATATATATCCCCAGTGTACACACACACACCGACACTATATATATATCCCCAGTGTACATATACACACCGACACTATATATATATATCCCCAGTGTACATATACACACCGACACTATATATATCCCCAGTGTACATATACACCGACACTATATATATCCCCAGTGTACATATACACACCGACACTATATATATCCCCAGTGTACACACACACACCGACACTATATATATCCCCAGTGTACATATACACACCGACACTATATATATCCCCAGTGTACATATACACACCGACACTATATATATCCCCAGTGTACATATACACACCGACACTATATATATCCCCAGTGTACACACACACCGACACTATATATATCCCCAGTGTACATATACACACCGACACTATATATATCCCCAGTGTACACATACACACCGACACTATATATATCCCCAGTGTACATATACACACCGACACTATATATATCCCCAGTGTACATATACACACCGACACTATATATATCCCCAGTGTACACACACACCGACACTATATATATCCCCAGTGTACATATACACACCGACACTATATATAGCCCCAGTGTACACATACACACCGACACTATATATATCCCCAGTGTACACATACACACCGACACTATATATATCCCCAGTGTACATATACACACCGACACTATATATATCCCCAGTGTACATATACACACCGACACTATATCTATCCCCAGTGTACATATACACACCGACACTATATATATCCCCAGTGTACACATACACACCGACACTATATATATCCCCAGTGTACATATACACACCGACACTATATATATCCCCAGTGTACACATACACACCGACACTATATATATCCCCAGTGTACATATACACACCGACACTATATATAGCCCCAGTGTACACATACACACCGACACTATATATATCCCCAGTGTACATATACACACCGACACTATATATATCCCCAGTGTACACATACACACCGACACTATATATATATATATCCCCAGTGTACGTATACACACCGACACTATATATATATATCCCCAGTGTACACATACACACCGACACTATATATAGCCCCAGTGCACATATACACACCGACACTATATATATATATCCCCAGTGTACGTATACACACCGACACTATATATATATCCCCAGTGTACATATACACACCGACACTATATATATCCCCAGTGTACATGTACACACCGACACTATATATATCCCCAGTGTACACATACACACCGACACTATATATATCCCCAGTGTACATATACACACCGACACTATATATATCCCCAGTGTACGTATACACACCGACACTATATATATCCCCAGTGTACGTATACACACCGACACTATATATATCCCCAGTGTACATGTACACACCGACACTATATATATCCCCAGTGTACATGTACACACCGACACTATATATATATATCCCCAGTGCACATATACACACCGACACTATATATATCCCCAGTGTACATGTACACACCGACACTATATATATCCCCAGTGTACACATACACACCGACACTATATATATCCCCAGTGTACATATACACACCGACACTATATATATCCCCAGTGTACGTATACACACCGACACTATATATATCCCCAGTGTACGTATACACACCGACACTATATATATCCCCAGTGTACATGTACACACCGACACTATATATATCCCCAGTGTACATGTACACACCGACACTATATATATCCCCAGTGCACATACACACGACACTATATATATCCCCAGTGTACGTATACACACCGACACTATATATATCCCCAGTGTACATGTACACACCGACACTATATATATCCCCAGTGCACATGTACACACCGACACTATATATATCCCCAGTGTACATATACACACCGACACTATATATATCCCCAGTGTACATATACACACCGACACTATATATATCCCCAGTGCACATGTACACACCGACACTATATATATCCCCAGTGTACATATACACACCGACACTATATATATCCCCAGTGTACATATACACACCGACACTATATATATCCCCAGTGTACACATACACACCGACAGTATATATATCCCCAGTGTACATATACACACCGACACTATATATATCCCCAGTGTACATACACACACCGACACTATATATATCCCCAGTGTACATACACACACCGACACTATATATATCCCCAGTGTACATACACACACCGACACTATATATATCCCCAGTGTACACATACACACGACACTATATATATCCCCAGTGTACGTATACACACCGACACTATATATATCCCCAGTGTACACATACACACTGACACTATATATATCCCCAGTGTACATATACACACCGACACTATATATATCCCCAGTGTACACATACACACTGACACTATATATATCCCCAGTGTACGTATACACACCGACACTATATATATCCCCAGTGTACACATACACACCGACACTATATATATCCCCAGTGTACATGTACACACCGACACTATATATATCCCCAGTGTACATATACACACCGACACTATATATATCCCCAGTGTACACATACACACCGACACTATATATATCCCCAGTGTACACATACACACCGACACTATATATATCCCCAGTGTACACATACACACCGACACTATATATATCCCCAGTGTACATATACACACTGACACTATATATATCCCCAGTGTACATATACACACCGACACTATATATATCCCCAGTGTACACACACACCGACACTATATATATCCCCAGTGTACATGTACACACCGACACTATATATATATCCCCAGTGTACATATACACACCGACACTATATATATATATCCCCAGTGCACATGTACACACCGACACTATATATATATATCCCCAGTGTACATGTACACACCGACACTATATATATCCCCAGTGTACATATACACACCGACACTATATATATCCCCAGTGCACACATACACACCGACAGTATATATATCCCCAGTGTACATATACACACCGACACTATATATATCCCCAGTGTACACACACACACCGACAGTATATATATCCCCAGTGTACATATACACACCGACACTATATATATCCCCAGTGTACATATACACACCGACACTATATATATCCCCAGTGCACACATACACACCGACAGTATATATATCCCCAGTGTACATATACACACCGACACTATATATATCCCCAGTGTACATGTACACACCGACACTATATATATCCCCAGTGTACACATACACACCGACACTATATATATCCCCAGTGTACACATACACACCGACACTATATATATCCCCAGTGTACATATACACACCGACACTATATATATCCCCAGTGTACGTATACACACCGACACTATATATATCCCCAGTGTACACATACACACCGACACTATATATATCCCCAGTGTACATGTACACACCGACACTATATATAGCCCCAGTGTACACATACACACACCGACACTATATATATCCCCAGTGTACACATACACACTGACACTATATATATCCCCAGTGTACGTATACACACCGACACTATATATATCCCCAGTGTACGTATACACACCGACACTATATATATCCCCAGTGTACATATACACACCGACACTATATATATCCCCAGTGTACACATACACTATATATATCCCCAGTGTACATATACACACCGACACTATATATATCCCCAGTGTACACATACACTATATATATCCCCAGTGTACATATACACACCGACACTATATATATCCCCAGTGTACATATACACACCGACACTATATATATCCCCAGTGTACGTATACACACCGACACTATATATATCCCCAGTGTACATGTACACACCGACACTATATATATCCCCAGTGTACATATACACACCGACACTATATATATCCCCAGTGCACACGTACACACCGACACTATATATATCCCCAGTGTACACATACACACCGACACTATATATATCCCCAGTGTACATATACACACCGACACTATATATATCCCCAGTGTACATATACACACCGACACTATATATATCCCCAGTGTACATATACACACCGACACTATATATATCCCCAATGCACATATACACACCGACACTATATATATCCCCAGTGTACATATACACACCGACACTATATATATCCCCAGTGTACATATACACACCGACACTATATCTATCCCCAGTGTACACATACACACCGACACTATATATATCCCCAGTGTACGTATACACACCGACACTATATATATCCCCAGTGTACGTATACACACCGACACTATATATATCCCCAGTGTACACATACACACCGACACTATATATATCCCCAGTGTACACATACACACCGACACTATATATATATCCCCAGTGTACATATACACACCGACACTATATATATATCCCCAGTGTACACATACACACTGACACTATATCCCCAGTGCGCATATACACACCGACACTATATATATCCCCAGTGTACATATACACACCGACACTATATATATCCCCAGTGTACACATACACACCGACACTATATATATATATCCCCAGTGTACATATACACACCGACACTATATATATCCCCAGTGTACACATACACACCGACACTATATATATCCCCAGTGCACACGTACACACCGACACTATATATATCCCCAGTGTACATATACACACCGACACTATATATATCCCCAGTGTACGTATACACACCGACACTATATATATCCCCAGTGTACACACACACACCGACACTATATATATATATCCCCAGTGTACATGTACACACCGACACTATATATATCCCCAGTGTACACATACACACTGACACTATATATATATCCCCAGTGTACATGTACACACCGACACTATATATATCCCCAGTGTACACATACACACCGACACTATATATATCCCCAGTGCGCATATACACACCGACACTATATATATATATATCCCCAGTGTACATATACACACCGACACTATATATATCCCCAGTGTACATATACACACCGACACTATATATATCCCCAGTGTACATATACACACCGATACTATATATATCCCCAGTGTACACATACACACTGACACTATATCCCCAGTGCGCATATACACACCGACACTATATATATCCCCAGTGTACACATACACACCGACACTATATATATCCCCAGTGTACACATACACACCGACACTATATATATCCCCAGTGTACACACACACACCGACACTATATATATCCCCAGTGTACATGTACACACCGACACTATATATATCCCCAGTGTACATATACACACCGACAGTATATATATCCCCAGTGTACATATACACACCGACAGTATATATATCCCCAGTGTACGTATACACACTGACACTATATATAGCCCCAGTGTACATATACACACCGACACTATATATATCCCCAGTGTACATATACACACCGACACTATATATATCCCCAGTGTACATATACACACCGACACTATATATATATATCCCCAGTGTACATATACACACCGACACTATATATATCCCCAGTGTACATATACACACCGACACTATATATATCCCCAGTGCACATGTACACACCGACACTATATATATCCCCAGTGTACACATACACACCGACAGTATATATATCCCCAGTGTACATATACACACCGACACTATATATATCCCCAGTGTACATATACACACCGACACTATATATATCCCCAGTGTACATATACACACCGACACTATATATATCCCCAGTGTACATATACACACTGACACTATATATATCCCCAGTGTACATATACACACCGACACTATATATATCCCCAGTGCACATGTACACACCGACACTATATATATCCCCAGTGTACACATACACACCGACAGTATATATATCCCCAGTGTACATGTACACACCGACACTATATATATCCCCAGTGTACACATACACACCGACACTATATATATCCCCAGTGTACGTATACACACCGACACTATATATATCCCCAGTGCACATGTACACACCGACACTATATATATCCCCAGTGCACATATACACACCGACACTATATATATCCCCAGTGTACACATACACACCGACACTATATATATCCCCAGTGTACACATACACTATATATATCCCCAGTGTACATATACACACCGACACTATATATATCCCCAGTGTACATATACACACCGACACTATATATATCCCCAGTGTACATATACACACTGACACTATATATATCCCCAGTGCACATGTACACACTGACACTATATATATCCCCAGTGTACATATACACACCGACACTATATCTATCCCCAGTGTACGTATACACACCGACACTATATATATCCCCAGTGTACACATACACACCGACACTATATATATCCCCAGTGTACACATACACACCGACACTATATATATCCCCAGTGTACACATACACACTGACACTATATCCCCAGTGCGCATATACACACCGACACTATATATATCCCCAGTGTACATATACACACCGACACTATATATATCCCCAGTGTACACATACACACCGACACTATATATATCCCCAGTGTACATATACACACTGACACTATATATATCCCCAGTGTACATATACACACTGACACTATATATATCCCCAGTGTACATGTACACACCGACACTATATATATCCCCAGTGTACACATACACACCGACACTATATATATCCCCAGTGCACACGTACACACCGACACTATATATATCCCCAGTGTACACATACACACTGACACTATATATATCCCCAGTGCACACGTACACACCGACACTATATATATCCCCAGTGTACATATACACACTGACACTATATATATCCCCAGTGTACATATACACACCGACACTATATATATCCCCAGTGTACACATACACACTGACACTATATATATATCCCCAGTGTACATGTACACACCGACACTATATATATCCCCAGTGTACATATACACACCGACACTATATATATCCCCAGTGTACGTATACACACCGACACTATATATATCCCCAGTGTACACGTACACACCGACACTATATATATCCCCAGTGTACACATACACACCGACACTATATATATCCCCAGTGTACACATACACACTGACACTATATCCCCAGTGCGCATATACACACCGACACTATATATATCCCCAGTGTACATATACACACCGACACTATATATATCCCCAGTGTACGTATACACACCGACACTATATATATCCCCAGTGTACATGTACACACCGACACTATATATATCCCCAGTGTACACATACACACCGACACTATATATATCCCCAGTGTACACATACACACCGACACTATATATATATATCCCCAGTGTACATATACACACTGACACTATATATATCCCCAGTGTACATATACACACCGACACTATATATATCCCCAGTGTACACATACACACTGACACTATATCCCCAGTGTACATGTACACACCGACACTATATATATCCCCAGTGTACACATACACACTGACACTATATATATATCCCCAGTGTACATGTACACACCGACACTATATATATCCCCAGTGTACATATACACACCGACACTATATATATCCCCAGTGTACATATACACACCGACACTATATATATCCCCAGTGTACATATACACACCGACACTATATATATCCCCAGTGTACATGTACACACCGACACTATATATATCCCCAGTGTACATATACACACCGACACTATATATATCCCCAGTGTACACATACACACACCGACACTATATATATCCCCAGTGTACACATACACACCGACACTATATATATCCCCAGTGTACACATACACACCGACACTATATATATCCCCAGTGTACACATACACACCGACACTATATATATCCCCAGTGTACATGTACACACCGACACTATATATATCCCCAGTGTACATATACACACCGACACTATATATATATCCCCAGTGTACACACACACACCGACACTATATATATCCCCAGTGTACACATACACACCGACACTATATATATCCCCAGTGTACACACACACACCGACACTATATATATCCCCAGTGTACATATACACACCGACACTATATATATCCCCAGTGTACATGTACACACCGACACTATATATATCCCCAGTGTACGTATACACACCGACACTATATATATCCCCAGTGTACATGTACACACCGACACTATATATATCCCCAGTGTACATATACACACCGACACTATATATATCCCCAGTGTACATATACACACCGACACTATATATATCCCCAGTGTACATATACACACCGACACTATATATATCCCCAGTGCACATGTACACACCGACACTATATATATCCCCAGTGTACGTATACACACCGACACTATATATATCCCCAGTGTACACATACACACTGACACTATATATATCCCCAGTGTACACATACACACCGACAGTATATATATCCCCAGTGTACATGTACACACCGACACTATATATATCCCCAGTGTACACATACACACCGACACTATATATATCCCCAGTGTACGTATACACACCGACACTATATATATCCCCAGTGTACATATACACACCGACACTATATATATCCCCAGTGTACACATACACACCGACACTATATATATCCCCAGTGTACATATACACACCGACACTATATATATCCCCAGTGCACACGTACACACCGACACTATATATATCCCCAGTGCACACGTACACACCGACACTATATATATCCCCAGTGTACATATACACACCGACACTATATATATCCCCAGTGTACATATACACACCGACACTATATATATCCCCAGTGTACATATACACACCGACACTATATATATCCCCAGTGTACATATACACACCGACACTATATATATCCCCAGTGTACATGTACACACCGACACTATATATATCCCCAGTGTACATGTACACACCGACACTATATATATCCCCAGTGTACATATACACACCGACACTATATCTATCCCCAGTGTACGTATACACACCGACACTATATATATCCCCAGTGTACACATACACACCGACACTATATATATCCCCAGTGTACACATACACACCGACACTATATATATCCCCAGTGTACACATACACACCGACACTATATATATATATCCCCAGTGTACATATACACCGACACTATATATATCCCCAGTGCACACGTACACACCGACACTATATATATCCCCAGTGTACATATACACACCGACACTATATATATCCCCAGTGTACGTATACACACCGACACTATATATATCCCCAGTGTACATGTACACACCGACACTATATATATCCCCAGTGTACACATACACACCGACACTATATATATCCCCAGTGTACACATACACACTGACACTATATCCCCAGTGCGCATATACACACCGACACTATATATATCCCCAGTGTACATATACACACCGACACTATATATATCCCCAGTGTACACATACACACCGACACTATATATATCCCCAGTGCACACGTACACACCGACACTATATATATCCCCAGTGTACATATACACACCGACACTATATATATCCCCAGTGTACGTATACACACCGACACTATATATATCCCCAGTGTACATGTACACACCGACACTATATATATCCCCAGTGTACACATACACACCGACACTATATATATCCCCAGTGTACACATACACACTGACACTATATCCCCAGTGCGCATATACACACCGACACTATATATATCCCCAGTGTACATATACACACCGACACTATATATATCCCCAGTGTACGTATACACACCGACACTATATATATCCCCAGTGTACATGTACACACCGACACTATATATATCCCCAGTGTACATATACACACCGACACTATATATATCCCCAGTGCGCATATACACACCGACACTATATATATCCCCAGTGCGCATATACACACCGACACTATATATATCCCCAGTGTACATATACACACCGACACTATATATATCCCCAGTGTACATATACACACCGACACTATATATATCCCCAGTGTACGTATACACACCGACACTATATATATCCCCAGTGTACACATACACACCGACACTATATATATCCCCAGTGTACACATACACACCGACACTATATATATCCCCAGTGTACACATACACACCGACACTATATATATCCCCAGTGCACACATACACACACACACCGACACTATATATATCCCCAGTGTACATGTACACACTGACACTATATATATATCCCCAGTGTACACATACACACCGACACTATATATATCCCCAGTGTACATATACACACCGACACTATATATATCCCCAGTGTACACATACACACCGACACTATATATATCCCCAGTGTACACATACACACCGACACTATATATATCCCCAGTGTACACATACACACCGACACTATATATATCCCCAGTGTACACACACACACCGACACTATATATATCCCCAGTGTACATGTACACACCGACACTATATATATCCCCAGTGTACATATACACACCGACAGTATATATATCCCCAGTGTACATATACACACCGACACTATATATATCCCCAGTGTACACATACACACCGACACTATATATATCCCCAGTGTACATATACACACCGACACTATATATATCCCCAGTGTACACATACACACCGACACTATATATATCCCCAGTGTACATATACACACCGACACTATATATAGCCCCAGTGTACACATACACACCGACACTATATATATCCCCAGTGTACATATACACACCGACACTATATATATCCCCAGTGTACACATACACACCGACACTATATATATCCCCAGTGTACATATACACACCGACACTATATATATCCCCAGTGTACACATACACACCGACACTATATATATATATCCCCAGTGTACATATACACACCGACACTATATATATCCCCAGTGTACATATACACACCGACACTATATATATATATCCCCAGTGTACATATACACACCGACACTATATATATCCCCAGTGTACATATACACACCGACACTATATATATATATCCCCAGTGTACATATACACACCGACACTATATATATCCCCAGTGTACATATACACACCGACACTATATATATCCCCAGTGCACATGTACACACCGACACTATATATATCCCCAGTGTACACATACACACCGACAGTATATATATCCCCAGTGTACATATACACACCGACACTATATATATCCCCAGTGTACATATACACACCGACACTATATATATCCCCAGTGCACATGTACACACCGACACTATATATATCCCCAGTGTACATATACACACCGACACTATATATATATATCCCCAGTGCACATATACACACCGACACTATATATATCCCCAGTGTACACATACACACCGACACTATATATATATATCCCCAGTGTACACATACACACCGACACTATATATATCCCCAGTGTACGTATACACACCGACACTATATATATCCCCAGTGTACATGTACACACCGACACTATATATATCCCCAGTGTACGTATACACACCGACACTATATATATCCCCAGTGTACATGTACACACCGACACTATATATATCCCCAGTGTACACATACACACCGACACTATATATATCCCCAGTGTACGTATACACACCGACACTATATATATCCCCAGTGTACACATACACACCGACAGTATATATATCCCCAGTGTACATATACACACCGACACTATATATATCCCCAGTGTACACATACACACCGACACTATATATATCCCCAGTGTACATATACACACCGACACTATATATATATATCCCCAGTGTACACATACACACCGACACTATATATATCCCCAGTGTACACACACACACCGACACTATATATATCCCCAGTGTACGTATACACACCGACACTATATATCCCCAGTGTACGTATACACACCGACACTATATATATCCCCAGTGTACGTACACACACGACACTATATATATCCCCAGTGTACATGTACACACCGACACTATATATATCCCCAGTGTACACATACACACCGACAGTATATATATCCCCAGTGTACATATACACACCGACACTATATATATCCCCAGTGTACATATACACACCGACACTATATATATCCCCAGTGTACATATACACACCGACACTATATATATCCCCAGTGTACATGTACACACCGACACTATATATATATATATCCCCAGTGTACATATACACACCGACACTATATATATCCCCAGTGTACATATACACACCGACACTATATATATCCCCAGTGCACATGTACACACCGACACTATATATATCCCCAGTGTACACATACACACCGACAGTATATATATCCCCAGTGTACATATACACACCGACACTATATATATCCCCAGTGTACATATACACACCGACACTATATATATCCCCAGTGCACATGTACACACCGACACTATATATATCCCCAGTGTACACATACACACCGACACTATATATATCCCCAGTGTACGTATACACACCGACACTATATATATCCCGTGTACACATACACACCGACACTATATATATCCCCAGTGCACACGTACACACCGACACTATATATATCCCCAGTGTACACATACACACCGACACTATATATATCCCCAGTGTACATATACACACTGACACTATATATATCCCCAGTGCGCATACACACACCGACACTATATATATCCCCAGTGTACATATACACACCGACACTATATATATCCCCAGTGTACGTATACATACCGACACTATATATATCCCCAGTGTACATGTACACACCGACACTATATATATCCCCAGTGTACACATACACACTGACACTATATCCCCAGTGCGCATATACACACCGACACTATATCCCCAGTGCGCATATACACACCGACACTATATATATCCCCAGTGTACACATACACACCGACACTATATATATCCCCAGTGCACATACACACACCGACACTATATATATCCCCAGTGTACACATACACACCGACACTATATATATCCCCAGTGTACGTATACACACCGACACTATATATATCCCCAGTGTACATATACACACCGACACTATATATATCCCCAGTGTACATATACACACCGACACTATATATATCCCCAGTGTACACACACACACCGACACTATATATATCCCCAGTGTACATATACACACCGACACTATATATATCCCCAGTGTACGTATACACACCGACACTATATATATCCCCAGTGTACATATACACACTGACACTATATATATCCCCAGTGTACACATACACACCGACACTATATATATCCCCAGTGTACACATACACACCGACACTATATATATCCCCAGTGTACACATACACACCGACACTATATATATCCCCAGTGTACGTATACACACCGACACTATATATATCCCCAGTGTACATATACACACCGACACTATATATATCCCCAGTGTACATATACACACCGACACTATATATATCCCCAGTGTACATATACACACCGACACTATATATATCCCCAGTGTACATATACACACCGACACTATATATATCCCCAGTGTACATATACACACCGACACTATATATATCCCCAGTGTACATATACACACCGACACTATATATATCCCCAGTGTACATATACACACTGACACTATATATATCCCCAGTGCGCATACACACACCGACACTATATATATCCCCAGTGTACACACACACCGACACTATATATATATCCCCAGTGTACACATACACACTGACACTATATATATCCCCAGTGTACATATACACACCGACAGTATATATATCCCCAGTGTACACATACACACCGACACTATATATATCCCCAGTGTACATATACACACTGACACTATATATATCCCCAGTGTACACACACACACTGACACTATATATATCCCCAGTGTACACATACACACCGACACTATATATATATATATCCCCAGTGTACATATACACACTGACACTATATATATCCCCAGTGTACACACACACACTGACACTATATATATCCCCAGTGTACATACACACACCGACACTATATATATATATATCCCCAGTGTACATATACACACTGACACTATATATATCCCCAGTGTACACACACACACCGACACTATATATATCCCCAGTGTACATATACACACTGACACTATATCCCCAGTGTACGTATACACACCGACACTATATATATCCCCAGTGTACATACACACACCGACACTATATATATCCCCAGTGTACATATACACACCGACACTATATATATCCCCAGTGTACACATACACACCGACACTATATATATCCCCAGTGTACACATACACACCGACACTATATATATCCCCAGTGTACACATACACACCGACACTATATATATCCCCAGTGTACACATACACACCGACACTATATATATCCCCAGTGTACACATACACACCGACACTATATATATATCCCCAGTGTACATATACACACCGACACTATATATATCCCCAGTGTACACATACACACCGACACTATATATATCCCCAGTGTACACATACACACCGACACTATATATATATCCCCAGTGTACACATACACACCGACACTATATATATATCCCCAGTGTACACATACACACTGACACTATATATATCCCCAGTGCACATGTACACACCGACACTATATATATCCCCAGTGTACATATACACACCGACACTATATATATCCCCAGTGCACACGTACACACCGACACTATATATAGCCCCAGTGCACACATACACACCGACACTATATATATCCCCAGTGTACATATACACACCGACACTATATATATCCCCAGTGTACGTATACACACCGACACTATATATATCCCCAGTGCACACATACACACACACACCGACACTATATATATCCCCAGTGTACACATACACACCGACACTATATATATCCCCAGTGTACATATACACACCGACACTATATATATCCCCAGTGTACATGTACACACCGACACTATATATATCCCCAGTGTACACATACACACCGACACTATATATATCCCCAGTGTACACATACACACCGACACTATATATATCCCCAGTGTACATGTACACACCGACACTATATATATCCCCAGTGTACACATACACACCGACACTATATATATCCCCAGTGTACGTATACACACCGACACTATATATATCCCCAGTGTACACATACACACCGACACTATATATATCCCCAGTGTACACATACACACCGACACTATATATATCCCCAGTGTACACGCACACACCGACACTATATATATATCCCCAGTGTACACATACACACTGACACTATATATATCCCCAGTGCACACACACACACCGACACTATATATATCCCCAGTGTACACGCACACACCGACACTATATATATATCCCCAGTGTACACATACACACCGACACTATATATATCCCCAGTGTACACATACACACCGACACTATATATATCCCCAGTGTACGTATACACACCGACACTATATATATCCCCAGTGTACATATACACACCGACACTATATATATCCCCAGTGTACATATACACACACCGACACTATAAATATCCCCAGTGTACACGCACACACCGACACTATATATATATCCCCAGTGCACATGTACACACCGACACTATATATATATCCCCAGTGTACACACACACACCGACACTATATATATATCCCCAGTGCACATGTACACACCGACACTATATATATCCCCAGTGTACATATACACACCGACACTATATATATCCCCAGTGTACACATACACACGACACTATATATATCCCCAGTGTACGTATACACACCGACACTATATATATCCCCAGTGTACACATACACACCGACACTATATATATCCCCAGTGTACATGTACACACCGACACTATATATATCCCCAGTGTACATATACACACCGACACTATATATATCCCCAGTGTACATACACCAACACTATATATATCCCCAGTGTACACATACACACCGACACTATATATATCCCCAGTGTACATGTACACACCGACACTATATATATCCCCAGTGTACATACACACCGACACTATATATATATATATCCCCAGTGTACATATACACACCGACACTATATATATCCCCAGTGTACGTATACACACCGACACTATATATATCCCCAGTGTACACATACACACCGACACTATATATATCCCCAGTGTACACATACACACTGACACTATATATATCCCCAGTGTACATATACACACCGACACTATATATATCCCCAGTGTACATATACACACCGACACTATATATATCCCCAGTGTACATATACACACCGATACTATATATATCCCCAGTGTACATATACACACCGACACTATATATATCCCCAGTGTACATATACACACCGACACTATATATATCCCCAGTGTACGTATACACACCGACACTATATATATCCCCAGTGTACGTATACACACCGACACTATAAATATCCCCAGTGTACACATACACACCGACACTATATATATCCCCAGTGTACATATACACACCGACACTATATATATCCCCAGTGTACATATACACACCGACACTATATATATCCCCAGTGTACATATACACACCGACACTATATATATCCCCAGTGTACGTATACACACCGACACTATATATATCCCCAGTGTACACACACACCGACACTATATATATCCCCAGTGTACACATACACACCGACACTATATATATATATCCCCAGTGTACATATACACACCGACACTATATATATCCCCAGTGTACACATACACACCGACACTATAAATATCCCCAGTGTACACATACACACCGACACTATATATATCCCCAGTGTACATATACACACCGACACTATATATATCCCCAGTGCACATATACACACCGACACTATATATATCCCCAGTGTACACATACACACTGACACTATATATATCCCCAGTGTACATATACACACCGACACTATATATATCCCCAGTGTACACATACACACTGACACTATATATATCCCCAGTGTACACACACACACCGACACTATATATATCCCCAGTGTACGTATACACACCGACACTATATATATCCCCAGTGTACACATACACACCGACAGTATATATATCCCCAGTGTACACATACACACCGACAGTATATATATCCCCAGTGTACACATACACACCGACACTATATATATCCCCAGTGTACACACACACACCGACACTATATATATATATCCCCAGTGTACACATACACACCGACAGTATATATATCCCCAGTGCACACATACACACCGACACTATATCTATCCCCAGTGTACATATACACACCGACACTATATATATATATCCCCAGTGCACATGTACACACCGACACTATATATATATATCCCCAGTGTACACATACACACCGACACTATATATATCCCCAGTGTACACATACACACCGACACTATATATATCCCCAGTGTACACGTACACAACGACACTATATATATCCCCAGTGTACATATACACACCGACACTATATATATCCCCAGTGTACATACACACACCGACACTATATCTATATATATATATCTATATACTGTATATCCCCAGTGTACACATACACACCGACACTATATATATCCCCAGTGCACATATACACACTGACACTATATCCCCAGTGTACATATACACACTGACACTATATCCCCAGTGCGCATACACACAACGACACTATATATATATCCCCAGTGTACATATACACACCGACACTATATATATATATCCCCAGTGTACATATACACACGACACTATATATATATCCCCAGTGTACACATACACACTGACACTATATATATATATCCCCAGTGTACGTATACACACCGACACTATATATATATATCCCCAGTGTACACATACACACTGACACTATATATATATATCCCCAGTGTACACATACACACCGACACTATATATATCCCCAGTGTACACATACACACCGACACTATATATATATATCCCCAGTGTACGTATACACACGACACTATATATATATCCCCAGTGTACGTATACACACCGACACTATATATATATATCCCCAGTGTACGTATACACACGACACTATATATATATCCCCAGTGTACACATACACACCGACACTATATATATCCCCAGTGTACACATACACACCGACACTATATATATATATCCCCAGTGTACGTATACACACGACACTATATATATATATCCCCAGTGTACACATACACACCGACACTATATATATATATCCCCAGTGTACGTATACACACGACACTATATATATATCCCCAGTGTACATATACACACTGACACTATATATATATATCCCCAGTGTACACATACACACCGACACTATATATATCCCCAGTGTACATATACACACCGACACTATATATATATATCCCCAGTGTACATATACACACCGACACTATATATATCCCCAGTGTACATATACACACCGACACTATATATATATATATCCCCAGTGTACATATACACACCGACACTATATATATCCCCAGTGTACATATACACACCGACACTATATATAGCCCCAGTGCACATGTACACACAACGACACTATATATATCCCCAGTGCATATACACACCGACACTATATATATCCCCAGTGTACATATACACAACGACACTATATATATCCCCAGTGTACACATACACACCGACACTATATATATATATCCCCAGTGCACATATACACACCGACACTATATATATCCCCAGTGTACATATACACACCGACACTATATATATCCCCAGTGCACATATACACACGACACTATATATATATCCCCAGTGTACACATACACACCGACACTATATATATCCCCAGTGTACATATACACACCGACACTATATATATCCCCAGTGTACATGTACACACAACGACACTATATATATCCCCAGTGTACATATACACACCGACACTATATATAGCCCCAGTGCACATGTACACACAACGACACTATATATATCCCCAGTGTACATATACACACCGACACTATATATAGCCCCAGTGTACATATATACACCGACACTATATATATCCCCAGTGCACATATACACACCGACACTATATATATCCCCAGTGTACATATACACACCGACACTATATATATCCCCAGTGTACATATACACACCGACACTATATATAGCCCCAGTGCACATATACACACGACACTATATATATATCCCCAGTGTACATATACACACCGACACTATATATATCCCCAGTGTACATGTACACACAACGACACTATATATATCCCCAGTGTACATATACACACCGACACTATATATAGCCCCAGTGCACATGTACACACAACGACACTATATATATCCCCAGTGTACATATACACACCGACACTATATATAGCCCCAGTGTACATATACACACCGACACTATATATATCCCCAGTGCACATATACACACCGACACTATATATATCCCCAGTGTACATATACACACCGACACTATATATATCCCCAGTGTACATATACACACCGACACTATATATATCCCCAGTGCACATATACACACCGACACTATATATATATATCCCCAGTGTACATATACACACCGACACTATATATATCCCCAGTGTACATATACACACCGACACTATATATAGCCCCAGTGCACATGTACACACAACGACACTATATATATCCCCAGTGCATATACACACCGACACTATATATATCCCCAGTGCACATATACACACCGACACTATATATAGCCCCAGTGTGCATATACACACCGACACTATATATAGCCCCAGTGTACATATACACACCGACACTATATATATCCCCAGTGTACATATACACACCGACACTATATATATCCCCAGTGCACATATACACACCGACACTATATATATCCCCAGTGTACATATACACACCGACACTATATATATCCCCAGTGTACATATACACACCGACACTATATATATCCCCAGTGTACATATACACACCGACACTATATATAGCCCCAGTGCACATGTACACACAACGACACTATATATATCCCCAGTGCATATACACACCGACACTATATATATCCCCAGTGTACATGTACACACCGACACTATATATATCCCCAGTGTACACATACACACTGACACTATATATATCCCCAGTGTACATATACACACCGACACTATATATATATCCCCAGTGTACATATACAAACCGACACTATATATATCCCCAGTGTACATATACACACCGACACTATATATATATCCCCAGTGTACATGTACACACAACGACACTATATATATCCCCAGTGCACATATACACACCGACACTATATATATCCCCAGTGTACATATACACACCGACACTATATATATCCCCAGTGCACATATACACACCGACACTATATATATCCCCAGTGTACATGTACACACAACGACACTATATATATCCCCAGTGTACATATACACACCGACACTATATATATCCCCAGTGTACACATACACACCGACACTATATATATCCCCAGTGCACATGTACACACAACGACACTATATATATCCCCAGTGTACATGTACACACCGACACTATATATATCCCCAGTGTACATATACACAACGACACTATATATATCCCCAGTGTACATGTACACACCGACACTATATATATCCCCAGTGTACATATACACACCGACACTATATATATCCCCAGTGCACATATACACACCGACACTATATATATCCCCAGTGTACATGTACACACCGACACTATATATATCCCCAGTGCACATGTACACACAACGACACTATATATATCCCCAGTGCATATACACACCGACACTATATATATCCCCAGTGTACATATACACACCGACACTATATATATCCCCAGTGTACACATACACACCGACACTATATATATCCCCAGTGTACACATACACACCGACACTATATATATCCCCAGTGCACATGTACACACCGACACTATATATATCCCCAGTGTACATGTACACACCGACACTATATATATCCCCAGTGCACATATACACACCGACACTATATATATCCCCAGTGCACATGTACACACCGACACTATATATATCCCCAGTGTACATATACACACAACGACACTATATATATCCCCAGTGTACATATACACACCGACACTATATATATCCCCAGTGTACATATACACACCGACACTATATATATCCCCAGTGCACATGTACACACCGACACTATATATATCCCCAGTGTACATATACACACAACGACACTATATATATCCCCAGTGTACATATACACACCGACACTATATATATCCCCAGTGTACATATACACACCGACACTATATATATCCCCAGTGTACATGTACACACCGACACTATATATATCCCCAGTGTACATGTACACACCGACACTATATATAGCCCCAGTGCACATGTACACACAACGACACTATATATATCCCCAGTGTACATATACACACCGACACTATATATATCCCCAGTGTACACATACACACCGACACTATATATATCCCCAGTGTACATATACACACAACGACACTATATATATCCCCAGTGCACATATACACACCGACACTATATATATCCCCAGTGCACATATACACACTGACACTATATATATCCCCAGTGTACACATACACACCGACACTATATATATCCCCAGTGTACATGTACACACCGACACTATATATAGCCCCAGTGTACATATACACACCGACACTATATATATATCCCCAGTGTACATATACACACCGACACTATATATATCCCCAGTGTACATGTACACACCGACACTATATATATATCCCCAGTGCACATATACACACCGACACTATATATATATATATCCCCAGTGTACATGTACACACTGACACTATATATATCCCCAGTGCACATGTACACACCGACACTATATATATATCCCCAGTGCACATATACACACCGACACTATATATATATATCCCCAGTGTACATATACACACCGACACTATATATATCCCCAGTGTACATGTACACACCGACACTATATATATCCCCAGTGTACACATACACACCGACACTATATATATCCCCAGTGCACATGTACACACCGACACTATATATATCCCCAGTGCACATACACACACCGACACTATATCTATATATATATATATCTATATACTGTATATCCCCAGTGTACACATACACACCGACACTATATATATCCCCAGTGCACATATACACACTGACACTATATCCCCAGTGCGCATACACACAACGACACTATATATATCCCCAGTGCACATACACACACCGACACTATATCTATATATATATATCTATATACTGTATATCCCCAGTGTACACATACACACCGACACTATATATATCCCCAGTGCACATATACACACTGACACTATATCCCCAGTGCGCATACACACAACGACACTATATATATATCCCCAGTGTACATATACACACGACACTATATATATATCCCCAGTGTACACATACACACCGACACTATATATATATATATATCCCCAGTGTACGTATACACACGACACTATATATATATCCCCAGTGTACATATACACACTGACACTATATATATATATCCCCAGTGTACACATACACACCGACACTATATATATCCCCAGTGTACATATACACACCGACACTATATATATATATATATCCCCAGTGTACATATACACACCGACACTATATATATCCCCAGTGTACATATACACACCGACACCATATATAGCCCCAGTGCACATGTACACACAACGACACTATATATATCCCCAGTGCATATACACACCGACACTATATATATCCCCAGTGCACATGTACACACAACGACACTATATATATATCCCCAGTGTACATGTACACACAACGACACTATATATATCCCCAGTGCATATACACACCGACACTATATATATCCCCAGTGTACATATACACACCGACACTATATATATATCCCCAGTGTACATGTACACACAACGACACTATATATATCCCCAGTGCATATACACACCGACACTATATATATCCCCAGTGCACATATACACACCGACACTATATATATCCCCAGTGTACATGTACACACAACGACACTATATATATCCCCAGTGCACATATACACACCGACACTATATATATCCCCAGTGTACATGTACACACAACGACACTATATATATCCCCAGTGCACATATACACACCGACACTATATATATCCCCAGTGTACATGTACACACAACGACACTATATATATCCCCAGTGTACATATACACACCGACACTATATATAGCCCCAGTGCACATGTACACACAACGACACTATATATATCCCCAGTGTACATATACACACCGACACTATATATATCCCCAGTGTACATATACACACCGACACTATATATATCCCCAGTGTACATATACACACCGACACTATATATAGCCCCAGTGCACATGTACACACAACGACACTATATATATCCCCAGTGTACATGTACACACCGACACTATATATATCCCCAGTGTACACATACACACTGACACTATATCCCCAGTGCGCATATACACACCGACACTATATCCCCAGTGCGCATATACACACCGACACTATATATATCCCCAGTGTACACATACACACCGACACTATATATATCCCCAGTGCACATACACACACCGACACTATATATATCCCCAGTGTACACATACACACCGACACTATATATATCCCCAGTGTACGTATACACACCGACACTATATATATCCCCAGTGTACATATACACACCGACACTATATATATCCCCAGTGTACATATACACACCGACACTATATATATCCCCAGTGTACACACACACACCGACACTATATATATCCCCAGTGTACATATACACACCGACACTATATATATCCCCAGTGTACGTATACACACCGACACTATATATATCCCCAGTGTACATATACACACTGACACTATATATATCCCCAGTGTACACATACACACCGACACTATATATATCCCCAGTGTACACATACACACCGACACTATATATATCCCCAGTGTACACATACACACCGACACTATATATATCCCCAGTGTACGTATACACACCGACACTATATATATCCCCAGTGTACATATACACACCGACACTATATATATCCCCAGTGTACATATACACACCGACACTATATATATCCCCAGTGTACATATACACACCGACACTATATATATCCCCAGTGTACATATACACACCGACACTATATATATCCCCAGTGTACATATACACACCGACACTATATATATCCCCAGTGTACATATACACACCGACACTATATATATCCCCAGTGTACATATACACACTGACACTATATATATCCCCAGTGCGCATACACACACCGACACTATATATATCCCCAGTGTACACACACACCGACACTATATATATATCCCCAGTGTACACATACACACTGACACTATATATATCCCCAGTGTACATATACACACCGACAGTATATATATCCCCAGTGTACACATACACACCGACACTATATATATCCCCAGTGTACATATACACACTGACACTATATATATCCCCAGTGTACACACACACACTGACACTATATATATCCCCAGTGTACACATACACACCGACACTATATATATATATATCCCCAGTGTACATATACACACTGACACTATATATATCCCCAGTGTACACACACACACTGACACTATATATATCCCCAGTGTACATACACACACCGACACTATATATATATATATCCCCAGTGTACATATACACACTGACACTATATATATCCCCAGTGTACACACACACACCGACACTATATATATCCCCAGTGTACATATACACACTGACACTATATCCCCAGTGTACGTATACACACCGACACTATATATATCCCCAGTGTACATACACACACCGACACTATATATATCCCCAGTGTACATATACACACCGACACTATATATATCCCCAGTGTACACATACACACCGACACTATATATATCCCCAGTGTACACATACACACCGACACTATATATATCCCCAGTGTACACATACACACCGACACTATATATATCCCCAGTGTACACATACACACCGACACTATATATATCCCCAGTGTACACATACACACCGACACTATATATATATCCCCAGTGTACATATACACACCGACACTATATATATCCCCAGTGTACACATACACACCGACACTATATATATCCCCAGTGTACACATACACACCGACACTATATATATATCCCCAGTGTACACATACACACCGACACTATATATATATCCCCAGTGTACACATACACACTGACACTATATATATCCCCAGTGCACATGTACACACCGACACTATATATATCCCCAGTGTACATATACACACCGACACTATATATATCCCCAGTGCACACGTACACACCGACACTATATATAGCCCCAGTGCACACATACACACCGACACTATATATATCCCCAGTGTACATATACACACCGACACTATATATATCCCCAGTGTACGTATACACACCGACACTATATATATCCCCAGTGCACACATACACACACACACCGACACTATATATATCCCCAGTGTACACATACACACCGACACTATATATATCCCCAGTGTACATATACACACCGACACTATATATATCCCCAGTGTACATGTACACACCGACACTATATATATCCCCAGTGTACACATACACACCGACACTATATATATCCCCAGTGTACACATACACACCGACACTATATATATCCCCAGTGTACATGTACACACCGACACTATATATATCCCCAGTGTACACATACACACCGACACTATATATATCCCCAGTGTACGTATACACACCGACACTATATATATCCCCAGTGTACACATACACACCGACACTATATATATCCCCAGTGTACACATACACACCGACACTATATATATCCCCAGTGTACACGCACACACCGACACTATATATATATCCCCAGTGTACACATACACACTGACACTATATATATCCCCAGTGTACACATACACACCGACACTATATATATCCCCAGTGCACACACACACACCGACACTATATATATCCCCAGTGTACACGCACACACCGACACTATATATATATCCCCAGTGTACACATACACACCGACACTATATATATCCCCAGTGTACACATACACACCGACACTATATATATCCCCAGTGTACGTATACACACCGACACTATATATATCCCCAGTGTACATATACACACCGACACTATATATATCCCCAGTGTACATATACACACACCGACACTATAAATATCCCCAGTGTACACGCACACACCGACACTATATATATATCCCCAGTGCACATGTACACACCGACACTATATATATATCCCCAGTGTACACACACACACCGACACTATATATATATCCCCAGTGCACATGTACACACCGACACTATATATATCCCCAGTGTACATATACACACCGACACTATATATATCCCCAGTGTACACATACACACGACACTATATATATCCCCAGTGTACGTATACACACCGACACTATATATATCCCCAGTGTACACATACACACCGACACTATATATATCCCCAGTGTACATGTACACACCGACACTATATATATCCCCAGTGTACATATACACACCGACACTATATATATCCCCAGTGTACATACACCAACACTATATATATCCCCAGTGTACACATACACACCGACACTATATATATCCCCAGTGTACATGTACACACCGACACTATATATATCCCCAGTGTACATACACACCGACACTATATATATATATATCCCCAGTGTACATATACACACCGACACTATATATATCCCCAGTGTACGTATACACACCGACACTATATATATCCCCAGTGTACACATACACACCGACACTATATATATCCCCAGTGTACACATACACACTGACACTATATATATCCCCAGTGTACATATACACACCGACACTATATATATCCCCAGTGTACATATACACACCGACACTATATATATCCCCAGTGTACATATACACACCGATACTATATATATCCCCAGTGTACATATACACACCGACACTATATATATCCCCAGTGTACATATACACACCGACACTATATATATCCCCAGTGTACGTATACACACCGACACTATATATATCCCCAGTGTACGTATACACACCGACACTATAAATATCCCCAGTGTACACATACACACCGACACTATATATATCCCCAGTGTACATATACACACCGACACTATATATATCCCCAGTGTACATATACACACCGACACTATATATATCCCCAGTGTACATATACACACCGACACTATATATATCCCCAGTGTACGTATACACACCGACACTATATATATCCCCAGTGTACACACACACCGACACTATATATATCCCCAGTGTACACATACACACCGACACTATATATATATATCCCCAGTGTACATATACACACCGACACTATATATATCCCCAGTGTACACATACACACCGACACTATAAATATCCCCAGTGTACACATACACACCGACACTATATATATCCCCAGTGTACATATACACACCGACACTATATATATCCCCAGTGCACATATACACACCGACACTATATATATCCCCAGTGTACACATACACACTGACACTATATATATCCCCAGTGTACATATACACACCGACACTATATATATCCCCAGTGTACACATACACACTGACACTATATATATCCCCAGTGTACACACACACACCGACACTATATATATCCCCAGTGTACGTATACACACCGACACTATATATATCCCCAGTGTACACATACACACCGACAGTATATATATCCCCAGTGTACACATACACACCGACAGTATATATATCCCCAGTGTACACATACACACCGACACTATATATATCCCCAGTGTACACACACACACCGACACTATATATATATCCCCAGTGTACACATACACACCGACAGTATATATATCCCCAGTGCACACATACACACCGACACTATATCTATCCCCAGTGTACATATACACACCGACACTATATATATATATCCCCAGTGCACATGTACACACCGACACTATATATATATATCCCCAGTGTACACATACACACCGACACTATATATATCCCCAGTGTACACATACACACCGACACTATATATATCCCCAGTGTACACGTACACAACGACACTATATATATCCCCAGTGTACATATACACACCGACACTATATATATCCCCAGTGTACATACACACACCGACACTATATCTATATATATATATCTATATACTGTATATCCCCAGTGTACACATACACACCGACACTATATATATCCCCAGTGCACATATACACACTGACACTATATCCCCAGTGTACATATACACACTGACACTATATCCCCAGTGCGCATACACACAACGACACTATATATATATCCCCAGTGTACATATACACACCGACACTATATATATATATCCCCAGTGTACATATACACACGACACTATATATATATCCCCAGTGTACACATACACACTGACACTATATATATATATCCCCAGTGTACGTATACACACCGACACTATATATATATATCCCCAGTGTACACATACACACTGACACTATATATATATATCCCCAGTGTACACATACACACCGACACTATATATATCCCCAGTGTACACATACACACCGACACTATATATATATATCCCCAGTGTACGTATACACACGACACTATATATATATCCCCAGTGTACGTATACACACCGACACTATATATATATATCCCCAGTGTACGTATACACACGACACTATATATATATCCCCAGTGTACACATACACACCGACACTATATATATCCCCAGTGTACACATACACACCGACACTATATATATATATCCCCAGTGTACGTATACACACGACACTATATATATATATCCCCAGTGTACACATACACACCGACACTATATATATATATCCCCAGTGTACGTATACACACGACACTATATATATATCCCCAGTGTACATATACACACTGACACTATATATATATATCCCCAGTGTACACATACACACCGACACTATATATATCCCCAGTGTACATATACACACCGACACTATATATATATATCCCCAGTGTACATATACACACCGACACTATATATATCCCCAGTGTACATATACACACCGACACTATATATATATATATCCCCAGTGTACATATACACACCGACACTATATATATCCCCAGTGTACATATACACACCGACACTATATATAGCCCCAGTGCACATGTACACACAACGACACTATATATATCCCCAGTGCATATACACACCGACACTATATATATCCCCAGTGTACATATACACAACGACACTATATATATCCCCAGTGTACACATACACACCGACACTATATATATATATCCCCAGTGCACATATACACACCGACACTATATATATCCCCAGTGTACATATACACACCGACACTATATATATCCCCAGTGCACATATACACACGACACTATATATATATCCCCAGTGTACACATACACACCGACACTATATATATCCCCAGTGTACATATACACACCGACACTATATATATCCCCAGTGTACATGTACACACAACGACACTATATATATCCCCAGTGTACATATACACACCGACACTATATATAGCCCCAGTGCACATGTACACACAACGACACTATATATATCCCCAGTGTACATATACACACCGACACTATATATAGCCCCAGTGTACATATATACACCGACACTATATATATCCCCAGTGCACATATACACACCGACACTATATATATCCCCAGTGTACATATACACACCGACACTATATATATCCCCAGTGTACATATACACACCGACACTATATATAGCCCCAGTGCACATATACACACGACACTATATATATATCCCCAGTGTACATATACACACCGACACTATATATATCCCCAGTGTACATGTACACACAACGACACTATATATATCCCCAGTGTACATATACACACCGACACTATATATAGCCCCAGTGCACATGTACACACAACGACACTATATATATCCCCAGTGTACATATACACACCGACACTATATATAGCCCCAGTGTACATATACACACCGACACTATATATATCCCCAGTGCACATATACACACCGACACTATATATATCCCCAGTGTACATATACACACCGACACTATATATATCCCCAGTGTACATATACACACCGACACTATATATATCCCCAGTGCACATATACACACCGACACTATATATATATATCCCCAGTGTACATATACACACCGACACTATATATATCCCCAGTGTACATATACACACCGACACTATATATAGCCCCAGTGCACATGTACACACAACGACACTATATATATCCCCAGTGCATATACACACCGACACTATATATATCCCCAGTGCACATATACACACCGACACTATATATAGCCCCAGTGTGCATATACACACCGACACTATATATAGCCCCAGTGTACATATACACACCGACACTATATATATCCCCAGTGTACATATACACACCGACACTATATATATCCCCAGTGCACATATACACACCGACACTATATATATCCCCAGTGTACATATACACACCGACACTATATATATCCCCAGTGTACATATACACACCGACACTATATATATCCCCAGTGTACATATACACACCGACACTATATATAGCCCCAGTGCACATGTACACACAACGACACTATATATATCCCCAGTGCATATACACACCGACACTATATATATCCCCAGTGTACATGTACAAACCGACACTATATATATCCCCAGTGTACACATACACACTGACACTATATATATCCCCAGTGTACATATACACACCGACACTATATATATATCCCCAGTGTACATATACAAACCGACACTATATATATCCCCAGTGTACATATACACACCGACACTATATATATATCCCCAGTGTACATGTACACACAACGACACTATATATATCCCCAGTGCACATATACACACCGACACTATATATATCCCCAGTGTACATATACACACCGACACTATATATATCCCCAGTGCACATATACACACCGACACTATATATATCCCCAGTGTACATGTACACACAACGACACTATATATATCCCCAGTGTACATATACACACCGACACTATATATATCCCCAGTGTACACATACACACCGACACTATATATATCCCCAGTGCACATGTACACACAACGACACTATATATATCCCCAGTGTACATGTACACACCGACACTATATATATCCCCAGTGTACATATACACAACGACACTATATATATCCCCAGTGTACATGTACACACCGACACTATATATATCCCCAGTGTACATATACACACCGACACTATATATATCCCCAGTGCACATATACACACCGACACTATATATATCCCCAGTGTACATGTACACACCGACACTATATATATCCCCAGTGCACATGTACACACAACGACACTATATATATCCCCAGTGCATATACACACCGACACTATATATATCCCCAGTGTACATATACACACCGACACTATATATATCCCCAGTGTACACATACACACCGACACTATATATATCCCCAGTGTACACATACACACCGACACTATATATATCCCCAGTGCACATGTACACACCGACACTATATATATCCCCAGTGTACATGTACACACCGACACTATATATATCCCCAGTGCACATATACACACCGACACTATATATATCCCCAGTGCACATGTACACACCGACACTATATATATCCCCAGTGTACATATACACACAACGACACTATATATATCCCCAGTGTACATATACACACCGACACTATATATATCCCCAGTGTACATATACACACCGACACTATATATATCCCCAGTGCACATGTACACACCGACACTATATATATCCCCAGTGTACATATACACACAACGACACTATATATATCCCCAGTGTACATATACACACCGACACTATATATATCCCCAGTGTACATATACACACCGACACTATATATATCCCCAGTGTACATATACACACCGACACTATATATATCCCCAGTGTACATGTACACACCGACACTATATATATCCCCAGTGTACATGTACACACCGACACTATATATAGCCCCAGTGCACATGTACACACAACGACACTATATATATCCCCAGTGTACATATACACACCGACACTATATATATCCCCAGTGTACACATACACACCGACACTATATATATCCCCAGTGTACATATACACACAACGACACTATATATATCCCCAGTGCACATATACACACCGACACTATATATATCCCCAGTGCACATATACACACTGACACTATATATATCCCCAGTGTACACATACACACCGACACTATATATATCCCCAGTGTACATGTACACACCGACACTATATATAGCCCCAGTGTACATATACACACCGACACTATATATATATCCCCAGTGTACATATACACACCGACACTATATATATCCCCAGTGTACATGTACACACCGACACTATATATATATCCCCAGTGCACATATACACACCGACACTATATATATATATATCCCCAGTGTACATGTACACACTGACACTATATATATCCCCAGTGCACATGTACACACCGACACTATATATATATCCCCAGTGCACATATACACACCGACACTATATATATATATCCCCAGTGTACATATACACACCGACACTATATATATCCCCAGTGTACATGTACACACCGACACTATATATATCCCCAGTGTACACATACACACCGACACTATATATATCCCCAGTGCACATGTACACACCGACACTATATATATCCCCAGTGCACATACACACACCGACACTATATCTATATATATATATATCTATATACTGTATATCCCCAGTGTACACATACACACCGACACTATATATATCCCCAGTGCACATATACACACTGACACTATATCCCCAGTGCGCATACACACAACGACACTATATATATCCCCAGTGCACATACACACACCGACACTATATCTATATATATATATCTATATACTGTATATCCCCAGTGTACACATACACACCGACACTATATATATCCCCAGTGCACATATACACACTGACACTATATCCCCAGTGCGCATACACACAACGACACTATATATATATCCCCAGTGTACATATACACACGACACTATATATATATCCCCAGTGTACACATACACACCGACACTATATATATATATATATCCCCAGTGTACGTATACACACGACACTATATATATATCCCCAGTGTACATATACACACTGACACTATATATATATATCCCCAGTGTACACATACACACCGACACTATATATATCCCCAGTGTACATATACACACCGACACTATATATATATATATATCCCCAGTGTACATATACACACCGACACTATATATATCCCCAGTGTACATATACACACCGACACCATATATAGCCCCAGTGCACATGTACACACAACGACACTATATATATCCCCAGTGCATATACACACCGACACTATATATATCCCCAGTGCACATGTACACACAACGACACTATATATATATCCCCAGTGTACATGTACACACAACGACACTATATATATCCCCAGTGCATATACACACCGACACTATATATATCCCCAGTGTACATATACACACCGACACTATATATATATCCCCAGTGTACATGTACACACAACGACACTATATATATCCCCAGTGCATATACACACCGACACTATATATATCCCCAGTGCACATATACACACCGACACTATATATATCCCCAGTGTACATGTACACACAACGACACTATATATATCCCCAGTGCACATATACACACCGACACTATATATATCCCCAGTGTACATGTACACACAACGACACTATATATATCCCCAGTGCACATATACACACCGACACTATATATATCCCCAGTGTACATGTACACACAACGACACTATATATATCCCCAGTGTACATATACACACCGACACTATATATAGCCCCAGTGCACATGTACACACAACGACACTATATATATCCCCAGTGTACATATACACACCGACACTATATATATCCCCAGTGTACATATACACACCGACACTATATATATCCCCAGTGTACATATACACACCGACACTATATATAGCCCCAGTGCACATGTACACACAACGACACTATATATATCCCCAGTGTACATGTACACACCGACACTATATATATCCCCAGTGCACATATACACACCGACACTATATATATCCCCAGTGCACATATACACACCGACACTATATATATCCCCAGTGCACATATACACACCGACACTATATATATCCCCAGTGTACATGTACACAACGACACTATATATATCCCCAGTGCATATACACACCGACACTATATATATCCCCAGTGTACATGTACACACCGACACTATATATATCCCCAGTGCATATACACACCGACACTATATATATCCCCAGTGTACATATACACACCGACACTATATATATCCCCAGTGTACATATACACACCGACACTATATATATCCCCAGTGTACACATACACACCGACACTATATATATCCCCAGTGTACACATACACACCGACACTATATATATCCCCAGTGTACACATACACACCGACACTATATATATCCCCAGTGCACATGTACACACCGACACTATATATATATATCCCCAGTGCATATACACACCGACACTATATATATCCCCAGTGCATATACACACCGACACTATATATATCCCCAGTGCATATACACACCGACACTATATATATCCCCAGTGTACATATACACACCGACACTATATATATCCCCAGTGCACATATACACACTGACACTATATATATCCCCAGTGTACACATACACACCGACACTATATATATCCCCAGTGCACATATACACACTGACACTATATATATCCCCAGTGCACATATACACACTGACACTATATATATCCCCAGTGTACACATACACACCGACACTATATATATCCCCAGTGCACATGTACACACAACGACACTATATATATCCCCAGTGTACATATACACACCGACACTATATATATCCCCAGTGTACATATACACACCGACACTATATATATATATATATATATATATATACTGTATATCCCCAGTGTACACATACACACCGACACTATATATATCCCCAGTGCACATATACACACTGACACTATATCCCCAGTGCGCATACACACAACGACACTATATATATATCCCCAGTGTACATATACACACCGACACTATATATATATATCCCCAGTGTACATATACACACGACACTATATATATATCCCCAGTGTACACATACACACCGACACTATATATATATATCCCCAGTGTACGTATACACACGACACTATATATATATCCCCAGTGTACACATACACACTGACACTATATATATATATCCCCAGTGTACACATACACACCGACACTATATATATCCCCAGTGTACATATACACACCGACACTATATATATATATCCCCAGTGTACATATACACACCGACACTATATATATCCCCAGTGTACATATACACACCGACACTATATATAGCCCCAGTGCACATGTACACACAACGACACTATATATATCCCCAGTGCATATACACACCGACACTATATATATCCCCAGTGTACATATACACACCGACACTATATATATATCCCCAGTGTACATGTACACACAACGACACTATATATATCCCCAGTGCATATACACACCGACACTATATATATCCCCAGTGCACATATACACACCGACACTATATATATCCCCAGTGTACATGTACACACAACGACACTATATATATCCCCAGTGTACATATACACACCGACACTATATATAGCCCCAGTGCACATGTACACACAACGACACTATATATATCCCCAGTGTACATATACACACCGACACTATATATATCCCCAGTGTACATATACACACCGACACTATATATATCCCCAGTGTACATATACACACCGACACTATATATAGCCCCAGTGCACATGTACACACAACGACACTATATATATCCCCAGTGTACATGTACACACCGACACTATATATATCCCCAGTGCACATATACACACCGACACTATATATATCCCCAGTGTACACGTACACACCGACACTATATATATCCCCAGTGTACACATACACACCGACACTATATATATCCCCAGTGTACATATACACACCGACACTATATATATCCCCAGTGCACATATACACACCGACACTATATATATCCCCAGTGTACATATACACACCGACACTATATATATATCCCCAGTGTACATATACACACCGACACTATATATATCCCCAGTGTACATATACACACTGACACTATATCCCCAGTGCGCATACACACAACGACACTATATATATATCCCCAGTGTACATATACACACTGACACTATATATATATCCCCAGTGTACATATACACACCGACACTATATATATCCCCAGTGTACATATACACACTGACACTATATCCCCAGTGTACATATACACACTGACACTATATCCCCAGTGTACATATACACACTGACACTATATCCCCAGTGCGCATACACACAACGACACTATATATATATCCCCAGTGTACATATACACACCGACACTATATATATCCCCAGTGTACATATACACAACGACACTATATATATATCCCCAGTGTACATATACACACCGACACTATATATATATCCCCAGTGTACATATACACACCGACACTATATATATATCCCCAGTGTACATATACACACCGACACTATATATATCCCCAGTGTACATATACACAACGACACTATATATATATCCCCAGTGTACATATACACACCGACACTATATATATATATCCCCAGTGTACATATACACACCGACACTATATATATATCCCCAGTGTACATATACACACCGACACTATATATATATCCCCAGTGTACATATACACACCGACACTATATATATATCCCCAGTGTACACACACACACACACACACACACACACACACACACACACACACACACACACACACACACACACACACACACACACACACACACACACACACACACACACACACACACACACACTATATGACCCCCCGGTGATCACTCACTGTGCCCCTGAGCAGCACCATGCTGTCTCCCTGTCCTGTGACTCCGCCCACTCCCTCCCGGAAGTGACCCAGTGAAGCCGGCCTGTGACTCCGCCCACTCCCTCCCGGAAGTGACCCGGTGAAGCCGGCCTGTGACTCCGCCCACTCCCTCCCGGAAGTGACCCAGTGAAGCCGGCCTGTGAACCGCCTGACATCTTCCCTGTCACGTGATGCTGTGGCTGCAGCCATGGCAACGGGAAGTGTGTGTGTGTGTGTGTGTGTGTGTGTGTGTGTGTGTGTGTGTGTGTGTGTGTGTGTGTGTGTGTGTGTGTGTGTGTGTGTGTGTGTGTGTGTGTGTGTGTGTGTGTGTGTACACACACGTGTCTGGGTAAGTGTTTATGGGTCTGGGTAAGTGTGTTTGTGTAAGTGTGTGTGTCTGTGTAAGTAAGTAAGTGTGTGGGTAAGTATGTGTGTAAGTGTGTGTGTGTTTGTGTGTGCGTTTTTGGGTAAGTGTGAGGGGGGGGGGTAAGTGAGTGTTTGAGTGTGGGAAAGTGTGTGTGTGAGTATGTGTGGTACAGTTGCTATATATATATATATATATATATATATATATAAAGCAGAAAATAGCCGTGTTAGTCCAGTTGCGATAGTGCAGAATAAATGAGTTCTTCAGTATTCGGTGATACCTTTTTTATTGGACTAACAATTTATGTCATAAGACAAGCTTTCGAGAGTTCTCCTCTCTTCTTCAGGTCAAGCAATACTGATATACAAAGATATATATATATATATATATATATACACACACACACACACACACACACACACACACACACACACACACACGTACACACACGTCACAGCTTCCTATTGGCCGGGGGCCTTTAAATAGATATCACCTTCCCAGGGAAGTATATCTCGGGTGCAGCGAGTCTCCGCCACCCCTGTCCCCCCCCCCCCTGGAGCTGAAATCAACGCCCGCTAGTCAAAAGTAAACGGAGAGGTAACGCCACTCTAACATGGCTCGCGTTACCCCCCTCGTACCGAAAGGTGGCGGTCGCTCCCTCCTGACACTGAGATATGGGTGTTGCTAGATAGGGGAGATAGGGGAGGGGGGGGGGGAGAGAGTTGTTTCAAGGCGATATATATAGCACCTAGTCAGATAGCACTCCCTCTCCCCCCCCCTGTATCTCTCTCTCACTCCCCCTGTATCTCTCCTAGTATATCTCTCTCTCCCTCCCCCCTTTGTATCTCTCTGTCTCCCTGTATCTCTCTCTCTCCCCCTGTATCTCTCTCTTTCCCCCTGTATCTCTCTCTTTCCCCCTGTATCTCTCTCTCTGTCTCCCTGTATCTCTCTCTCTCCCCCTGTATCTCTTTCCCCCTGTATCTCTCTCTCTCCCCCCCTGTATCTCTCTCTCTCCCAGTATATCTCTCCTGTATCTCTCTCTCACTCCCCCTGTATCTCTCCTGTATCTCTCTCTCCCAGTATCTCTCTCCCTGTATCTCTCTCTCCCCCTTATCTCTCTCTCTCTCCCTGTATCTCTCTCTCCCCCTTATCTCTCTCTCCCTGTATCTCTCTCTCCCCCTTATCTCTCTCCCAGTATCTCTCTCTCTCTCACAGTATCTCTCACTCCTCCTGTATCTCTCTCTCTCCCAGTGTCTCGCCCTCCCTGTATCTCTCTCACCATTATCTCTCTCCCAGTATCTCTCACTCCCCCTGTATCTCTCCCAGTATATCTCTCTCCCAGTATCTCTCACTCCCCCTGTATCTCTCCCAGTATATCTCTCTCTCCCTGTATCTCTCTCTCCCTGTATCTCTCTCTCCCTCGTATCTCTCTCCCCCTCCCCCTGTATCTCTCGCTCTCCCCCTGTATCTCTCGCTCTCCCCCTGTATCTCTCTCTCTCCCCCTGTATCTCTCCCCGTACCTCTCTCTCCCTCCCCCTCCCCCTGTATCTCTCTCTCCCCCTGTATCTCTCTCCCCCTGTATCTCTCTCTCTCCCGCTGTATCTCTCTCTCCCTGTACCTTTCTCTCTCTCTCCCCCTTTATCTCTCCCCCCCCTGTATCTCTCTCTCCCCCCCCCTGTATCTCTCTCTCCCCCCTGTATCTCCCTCTCTCCTCCCATGTATCTCTCTCCTCCCATGTATCTCTCTCTCTCTCCCCCTGTATGTCTCTCTCCCCCCCTGTATGTCTCTCTCCCCCCCTGTATGTCTCTCTCCCCCCCTGTATGTCTCTTTCCCCCCCTGTATGTCTCTCTCCCCCCTGTATGTCTCTCTCCCCCCCGTATCTCTCTCTATCCCCCTGTATCCCTCTCTCTCTCCCCCTGTATCCGTCTCTCTCCCCCCCTGTATGTCTCTCTCTCTCTCTCCCCCCGTATGTCTCTCTCTCCCCCTGTATCCCTCTCTCTCCTCCTGTATCCCTCTCTCTCTCTCCACCTCTCTCTTCTTCCCCCACCTCAGCCGCTGGGTCCCAGACAGATGCCCCTTTTCTCTCTCCCCCCCTGTATGTCTCTCTCTCTCTCCCCCCCATATGTCTCTCTTTCCCCTTGTATCTCTCTCTATCCCCCTGTATCCCTCTCTCTCTCTCCCCCTGTATCCCTCTCCACCTCTCTCTTCTTCCCCCACCTCAGCCGCTGGGTCCCAGACAGATGCCCCTTCTCTCTCTCCCCCCCTGTATGTCTCTCTCTCTCTCCCCCCCATATGTCTCTCTTTCCCCTTGTATCTCTCTCTATCCCCCTGTATCCCTCTCGCTCTCTCACCCTGTATCCCTCTCCACCTCTCTCTTCTTCCCCCACCTCAGCCGCTGGTTCCCAGACAGATGCCCCTTCTCTCTCCCTAGTTGCCTGGCTTATTCTGGGCCCGGGACTGCGGGCCCGCTCGTCCCGCCCTAGCTCCGCCTCTGGACCTAACTAAATTCCCGTGTTACCGGCGCTCTGCGGATATGCGCGGTCACAGGGAACATCTCTCTTCTATATCATCAGCACCCAAGTCCGTTATACTAATGCAAGGGCGCATTGCGCCTGTAACAGCACGTAGCCCAGTGATTGGGGGTCAGTCTCTCTGATTTCGAGTCAGTCTGTCTGATTTTGTGTCAGTCCCGCTGATATGGGGTCCGTCTCGGTGATTTGAGGTCGGTCTCTGATTTAGGGTCAATCCCAGTGATTTTCGGTCAGTCTCGCTCATTTTGGGTCAGTCCCAATGATTTGAGGTCAGTCTCGGCGATTGGGGGTCGGTCTCGTGATTGGGGGGGCGATCTCGGCGGCGATATCGGCGATTGGGGGTCGGTCTCGTGATTGGGGGGGCGATCTTGGCGATTGGGGGGGCGATCTCGGCGATTGGGGGTCGGTCTCGGCGATTGGGGGTCGGTCTCGTGATTGGGGGGGACGATCTCGGCAGCGATATAGGCGATTGGGGGGCGGTCTCAGCGATTGAGGGTCAGTCTCGTGATTGGGGGGGCGGTCTCGGCGATTGAGGGTCGGTCTCGACGATTGGGAGTCGGTTTCACGCAGAGCGGTGTGTGTATCTGTAACGCGCAGAGCGGTGTGCGTATCTGTAACGCGCAGAGCGGTGTGCGTATCTGTAACGCGCAGAGCGGTGTGCGTATCTGTAACGCGCAGAGCGGTGTGCGTATCTGTAACGCGCAGAGCGGTGTGCGTATCTGTAACGCGCAGAGCGGTGTGCGTATCTGTAACGCGCAGAGCGGTGTGCGTATCTGTAACGCGCAGAGCGGTGTGCGTATCTGTAACGCGCAGAGCGGTGTGCGTATCTGTAACGCGCAGAGCGGTGTGCGTATCTGTAACGCGCAGAGCGGTGTGCGTATCTGTAACGCGCAGAGCGGTGTGCGTATCTGTAACGCGCAGAGCGGTGTGCGTATCTGTAACGCGCAGAGCGGTGTATCTGTAACGCGCAGAGCGGTGTGTGTATCTGTAACGCGCAGAGCGGTGTGCGTATCTGTAACGCGCAGAGCGATGTATCTGTAACGAGCAGAGCGGTGTGTGTATCTGTAACGCGCAGAGCGGTGTATCTGTAACGCGCAGAGCGGTGTGCGTATCTGTAACGCGCAGAGCGGTGTGCGTATCTGTAACGCGCAGAGCGGTGTGCGTATCTGTAACGCGCAGAGCGGTGTGCGTATCTGTAACGCGCAGAGCGGTGTGCGTATCTGTAACGCGCAGAGCGGTGTGCGTATGTGTAACGCGCAGAGCGGTGTGTGTATGTGTAACGCGCAGAGCGGTGTGTGTATCTGTAACCCGCAGAGCGGTGTGCGTATCTGTAACGCGCAGAGCGGTGTGTGTATCTGTAACCCGCAGAGCGGTGTGTGTATCTGTAACGCGCAGAGCGGTGCGCGTATCTGTAACGCGCAGAGCGGTGTGCGTATCTGTAACGCGCAGAGCGGTGTGCGTATCTGTAACGCGCAGAGCGGTGTGCGTATCTGTAACGCGCAGAGCGGTGTGCGTATCTGTAACGCTCAGAGCGGTGTGTGTATGTGTAACGCGCAGAGCGGTGTGTGTATCTGTAACGCGCAGAGCGGTGTGCGTATCTGTAACGCTCAGAGCGGTGTGCGTATCTGTAACGCGCAGAGCGGTGTGTGTATCTGTAACGCGCAGAGCGGTGTATCTGTAACGCGCAGAGCGGTGCGCGTATCTGTAACGCGCAGAGCGGTGTGCGTATCTGTAACGCGCAGAGCGGTGTGTGTATCTGTAACGCGCAGAGCGGTGTGCGTATCTGTAACGCGCAGAGCGGTGTGTGTATGTGTAACGTGCAGAGCGGTGTGTGTATCTGTAACGCGCAGAGCGGTGTGTGTATGTGTAATACGCAGAGCGGTGTGCGTATCTGTAACGCGCAGAGTGGTGTGCGTATCTGTAACGCGCAGAGCGGTGTGTGTATGTGTAACGTGCAGAGCGGTGTGTGTATCTGTAACGCGCAGAGCGGTGTGCGTATCTGTAACGCGCAGAGCGGTGTGCGTATCTGTAACCCGCAGAGCGGTGTGTGTATGTGTAATACGCAGAGCAGTGTGTATGTGTAACACGCAGAGCAGTAAGTTGTGCAGTCCTGTGTGTGTGTGTGTGTGTGTGTGTGTGTGTGATGGTTTGGGAGGGGCGTGTGACTCATTCATTTAACAAAACCTAAAATATGTAGCAATACAAAAACACAACAAAGGGAACGGCAAAAAGACACGCACACACAATACAAGGAGTGTCATCTAGCAGACCGGTGTGGCTTGACACACACTGCAAGGGTCACACATACACACACACTGCAACTGTCACGGACACGCACACTGCGAGTGTCGTACACGAACACACACACACCGCATGTGTCACACAGACACACTGCAAGTGTTATGCATGCCACTGGAATGTCGCACACACACACACACACACACACACACACACACACACACACACACACACACACACACACACACACACACACACACACACACACACTGAGACAGGATGATGTGTGCTGTGTAGATAAGATAAATCCTTACGTGTGTGTTTCTGAGCTGTGTGTACAGTATGTCTATAATGTGTCAGAGTACCTGTCATATTGTGTATATATCTGTAATGGAAAGTACATTGTGTCAGAGTGTATCTGTATTTCTGTATGTACCGACACAATGTATCTATGTATGTCCTGTGTGTGTGAACTGTGCATGTTGTGCGACTGTGTGACTGTGTATCTCTTTATCTATATTTATTGTAACTGCACACAATGTGTGAGTATGCAAATATATATAGAGATATTTACATATATATATATATAGTTGTATAGTGTGTGTCTGTACATTTTCTTGTATAGTGCGTATATATATATATATATATTACACACGCACTTACCCAGACACACACACACACACATACAATTACCTAGACACACACACACTCTCACTCACACTTACCCAGACACACACACACTCACCCAGGCACACACACACACACTTACCCAGACAGACAGACACACACACACACACACACACACACACACACACACCGTGTCTGTGTTGCTCTTTGCTCTCTGAGTGTGTCACACAGGGTGGAGGCCTCTGTGTATCTGAGTAATGAGTATGTATATATACACACACCTCTTTCACCTGCTCTATATATATCTGCACTGTGTATATATACACACCTATTCCACCTGCTCTATATATATATCTGCACTGTGTGTATATATACGCCCTGCATGTTCTGTCATCAGCAAACATACATCACTTTCCTCTCAGACTTCACCCTCTCTTCTCTCCACCCTCCCTTCTGTCCAACCTCTCTCCCCCCTCTCTTCTCTCCCCTCTCCCTTCTGTCCACCCTCTCTCTTCCCTCCTCTCCTTCTGTCCACTTCTCTCCCCCTCTCTCCTTCTGTCCACTTCTCTCACACCCCTCTCCTGTCCACTTCTCTCACACCCCTCTCCTGTCCCCTCTCTCCTTCTGTCCCCTCCCTCCCCCTTCTCCTTCTGTCCCCTCTATTTCCCTTCTCCTTCTGTCCCCTCTATCCCCCTTCTCCTTGTGTCCCCTCTCTCCCCCTTCTCCTTGTGTCCCCTCTCTCCCCCTTCTCCTTCTGTCCCCTCTCTCCCCCTTCTCCTTCTGTCCCCTCTCTCCCCCTTCTCCTTCTGTCCTACCTCTCCCCCTCTCCTTCTGTCCTACCTCTCCCTCCCTCTCCTTCTGTCCCCTCCCTCCCCCTTCTCCTTCTGTCCCCTCTCTCCCCCTTCTCCTTGTGTCCCCTCTCTCCCCCTTCTCCTTCTGTCCCCTCTCTCCCCCTTCTCCTTCTGTCCCCTCCCTCCCCCTTCTCCTTCTGTCCCCTCCCTCCCCCTTCTCCTTCTGTCCCCTCTCTCCCCCTTCTCCTTCTGTCCCCTCTCTCCCCCTGTCCTACCTCTCCCCCTCTCCTTCTGTCCTACCTCTCTCTCTCTCCTTCTGTCCTACCTCTCTCCCTCTCCTTCTGTCCTACCTCTCTCCCTCTCCTTCTGTCCTACCTCTCCCCCCTCTCCTTCTGTCCTACCTCTCTCTCCCTCTCCTTCTGTCCTACCTCTCCCCCCTCTACTTCTGCCCTACCTCTCTCTCCCTCTCCTTCTATCCTACCTCTCCCCCCTCTCCTTCTGTCCTACCTCTCCCCCCTCTCCTTCTGTCCTACCTCTCCCTCCCTCTCCTTCTGTCCTACCTCTCCCCCCTCTCCTTCTGTCCTACCTCTCTCTCTCTCCTTCTGTCCTACCTCTCTCTCCCTCTCCTTCTGTCCTACCTCTCTCTCCCTCTCCTTCTGTCCTACCTCTCTCCCCCTCTCCTTCTGTCCTACCTCTCTCCCTCTCCTTCTGTCCTACCTCCCTCTCCTTCTGTCCTACCTCTCTCCCTCTCCTTCTGTCCTACCTCGCTCCCCCCTCTCCTTCTGTCCTACCTCTCCCTCCCTCTCCTTCTGTCCTACCTCTCCCTCCCTCTCCTTCTGTCCTACCTCTCCCTCTCCTTCTGTCCTACTTCTCCCTCCCTCTCCTTCTGTCCTACATCTCTCCCTCTCCTTCTGTCCTACCTCTCTCCCTCCCTCTCCTTCTGTCCTACCTCTCCCCCCTCTCCTTCTGTCCTACCTCTCCCCCCTCTCCTTCTGTCCTACCTCTCTCCCTCTCCTTCTGTCCTACCTCTCTCTCCCTCTCCTTCTGTCCTACCTCTCTCTCCCTCTCTCCTTCTGTCCTACCTCTCTCCCTCTCCTTCTGTCCTACCTCTCCCTCCCTCTCCTTCTGTCCTACCTCTCCCTCCCTCTCCTTCTGTCCTACCTCTCTCTCCCTCTCCTTCTCTCCCCCTCTCCTTCTGTCCTACCTCTCTCTCCCTCTCCTTCTGTCCTACCCCTCTCTCCCTCTCCTTCTGTCCTACCTCTCCCTCCCTCTCCTTCTGTACTACTTCTCTCTCCCTCTCCTTCTGTCCTACCTCTCTCCCCCTCTCCTTCTGTCCTACCTCTCTTTCCCTCTCTCCTTCTGTCCTACCTCTCTCTCCCTCTCTCCTTCTGTCCTACCTCTCCCTCTCCTTCAGTCCTACCTCTCCCTCCCTCTCCTTCTGTCCTACCTCTCTCTCTGTCTCTTTCTCTCCTACTCATTATCTTATCTCCCTCCCCTCTTTCAGTCTCTCTGGGGCAGATTTGCCCAGTTTAGTATGGGTCGGTATTGGTTAGTATGGGTTGGTATGGGTTAGTATGGGTCGGTGTGTGGGTTAGTATGGGTTGGAATGGGTTAGTGTTGGTTGGTATGGGTCAGTTTGGGTTAGTAAGGGTTGGTATGGGTTAGTAGGGGTTGGTATAGGTTAGTAAGGGTTGGTAAGGGTTATTAATGGTTGGTATGGGTTAGTAAGGGTTGGTATGGGTTAGTAAGGGTTGGTATGGGTTAGTAAGGGTTGGTATGGGTTAGTATGGGTTGGTATGGGTTAGTAAGGGTTGGTATGGGTTAGTAAGGGTTAATATGGACTGGTATGGGTTGGTATGGGTTAGTAGGGGTTGGTATAGGTTAGTAAGGGTTGGTATGGGTTAGTAAGGGTTGGTATGGGTTAGTAAGGGTTGGTATGGGTTAGTAAGGGTTGGTATGGGTTAGTAAGGGTTAATATGGGCTGGTATGGGTTGGTATGGGTTAGTATGGGTTGGTATTGGTTAGTAAGGGTTGGTATGGGTTAGTAAGGGTTAGTATGAGTTTGTATGAGTTGGTGTTGGTTAGTAAGGGTTTGTATGGGTTAGTAAGGGTTAGTATGAGTTGGTGTTGGTTAGTAAGGGTTTGTATGCGTTTGTATGGGTTAGTATGAGTTTGTATGAGTTGGTGTTGGTTAGTAAGGGTTTGTATGGGTTAGTAAGGGTTAGTATGAGTTTGTATGAGTTGGTGTTGGTTAGTAAGGGTTTGTATGGGTTAGTAAGGGTTAGTATGAGTTTGTATGAGTTGGTGTTGGTTAGTAAGGGTTTGTATGGGTTAGTAAGGGTTAGTATGAGTTGGTGTTGGTTAGTAAGGGTTTGTATGGGTTAGTATGGGTTAGTATGGGTTAGTATGAGTTTGTATGAGTTGGTGTTGGTTAGTAAGGGTTAGTATGAGTTTGTATGAGTTGGTGTTGGTTAGTAAGGGTTTGTAAGGGTTAGTATGAGTTTGTATGAGTTGGTGTTGGTTAGTAAGGGTTAGTATGGGTTAGTATGGGTTAGTATGAGTTTGTATGAGTTGGTGTTGGTTAGTAAGGGTTTGTATGGGTTAGTAAGGGTTAGTATGAGTTTGTATGAGTTGGTGTTGGTTAGTAAGGGTTGGTATGGGTTAGTAAGGGTTAGTATGGGTTAGTAAGGGTTAGTATGAGTTTGTATGAGTTGGTGTTGGTTAGTAAGGGTTGGTATGGGTTAGTATGGGTTAGTATGGGTTAGTAAGAGTTTGTATGAGTTGGTGTTGGTTAGTAAGGGTTGGTATGGGTTAGTATGGGTTAGTATGGGTTAGTAAGGGTTTGTATGGGTTAGTATGGGTTAGTATGGGTTAGTATGGGTTAGTAAGGGTTAGTAAGGGTTTGTATGGGTTTGTATGGGTTAGTATGGGTTAGTATGGGTTAGTATGGGTTAGTATGGGTTAGTAAGGGTTAGTAAGGGTTTGTATGGGTTTGTATGAGTTGGTGTTGGTTAGTAAGGGTTGGTATGGGTTAGTATGGGTTAGTATGGGTTAGTAAGGGTTTGTATGGGTTAGTATGGGTTAGTATGGGTTAGTATGGGTTAGTAAGGGTTAGTAAGGGTTTGTATGGGTTTGTATGGGTTAGTATGGGTTAGTATGGGTTAGTATGGGTTAGTATGGGTTGGTATGGGTTGGTATGGGTTAGTATGGGTTAGTAAGGGTTAGTATGAGTTTGTATGAGTTGGTGTTGGTTAGTAAGGGTTGGTATGGGTTAGTATGGGTTAGTATGGGTTAGTATGGGTTAGTATGGGTTAGTATGGGTTAGTATGGGTTAGTACACCGAACCGACCGTCAACTCTAATTGAACCAGGAGCTTACGCTGACAGTCTCTTCATTAACCTGCGGTCTCTGTCTCTCGCCCCTTCTCTCTCTCACCCTCTTTGTCTCCTCTCCCTCTTCCTCATTCTCCCTCTCTTTTCCCATCCCTCTTTCCTCCTGCCTCCCCCTCTCTGTTTCTCCCTCTCCCCCTCTCCGTTTCTCCTTCTCCCCCTCACTTTCTCCCTATCTCCCCTATGCCATTTCTCAGTATCTCTTCCCCCCCCCCCAATCTCCCTGTCCCTCTCCTTATAAATCAGATAAATCAGGGTGTCCCCCCCTCCAGTAGATTGGTGTTTGCGGTAAGGGGCCCTGTTTCCCCACCCCCCTCATGTTTCCTGTGGCTGCGAGGATCGGAGTATAGGGCGTATAGGGCGTATAGGGCGTATAGTGCGTGTACTGTGTGTTTGACAAACATTAGGGACTGATTACAGACTTATCACAAGTAGTGAGGAATGAGCGCACACAGAGGGAGGGAGGGCCCTGTGTACCCAGCACCCCGGGCACTGCCCTATAACTGTATAACTGTCCTGTACCTATCACCCCTCTATTACAGGGACCCCTCCCCCTATAACTGTCCTGTACCTATCACTCCTCTATTACAGGGGCCCCTCCCCCCTATAACTGTCCTGTACCTATCACCCCTCTATTACAGGGCCCCTGCCCCTATAACTGTCCTGTACCTATCACTCCTCTATTACAGGGACCCCTCCCCCTATAACTGTCCTGTACCTATCTCTCCTCTATTACAGGGACCCCTCCCCCTATAACTGTCCTGTACCTATCACTCCTCTATTACAGGGACCCCTCCCCCTATAACTGTCCTGTACCTATCTCTCCTCTATTACAGGGACCCCTCCCCCTATAACTGTCCTGTACCTATCACTCCTCTATTACAGGGACCCCTCCCCCTATAACTGTCCTGTACCTATCTCTCCTCTATTACAGGGACCCCTCCCCCTATAACTGCCCTGTACCTATCTCTCCTCTATTACAGGGACCCCTCCCCCTATAACTGTCCTGTGCCTATCACTCCTCTATTACAGGGACCCTCCCCTATAACTGTCCTGTGCCTATCACTCCTCTATTACAGGGACCCTCGCCCTATAACTGTCCTGTACCTATCTCTCCTCTATTACAGGGACCCCTCCCCCTATAACTGTCCTGTACCTATCACTCCTCTATTACAGGGACCCCTCCCCCTATAACTGTCCTGTACCTATCTCTCCTCTATTACAGGGACCCCTCCCCCTATAACTGCCCTGTACCTATCCCTCCTCTATTACAGGGACCCCTCCTCCTATAACTGTCCTGTACCTATCACTCCTCTATTACAGGGACCCCTCCCCCTATAACTGTCCTGTACCTATCACTCCTCTATTACAGGGACCCCTCCCCCTATAACTGTCCTGTACCTATCTCTCCTCTATTACAGGGACCCCTCCCCCTATAACTGCCCTGTACCTATCCCTCCTCTATTACAGGGACCCCTCCTCCTATAACTGTCCTGTACCTATCTCTCCTCTATTACAGGGACCCCTCCCCCTATAACTGTCCTGTACCTATCACTCCTCTATTACAGGGACCCCTCCCCCTATAACTGCCCTGTACCTATCACTCCTCTATTACAGGGACCCCTCCCCCTATAACTGTCCTGTACCTATCACTCCTCTATTACAGGGACCCCTCCCCCTATAACTGTCCTGTACCTATCTCTCCTCTATTACAGGGACCCCTCCCCCTATAACTGTCCTGTACCTATCACTCCTCTATTACAGGGACCCCTCCCCCTATAACTGTCCTGTACCTATCACTCCTCTATTACAGGGACCCCTCCCCCTATAACTGCCCTGTACCTATCTCTCCTCTATTACAGGGACCCCTCCCCCTATAACTGTCCTGTACCTATCTCTCCTCTATTACAGGGACCCCTCCCCCTATAACTGTCCTGTGCCTATCACTCCTCTATTACAGGGACCCCTCCCCCTATAACTGTCCTGTACCTATCTCTCCTCTATTACAGGGACCCTCCCCCTATAACTGTCCTGTGCCTATCACTCCTCTATTACAGGGACCCCTCCCCCCTATAACTGTCCTGTACCTATCACTCCTCTATTACAGGGACCCATCCCCCTATAACTGTCCTGTACCTATCTCTCCTCTATTACAGGGACCCCTCCCCCTATAACTGCCCTGTACCTATCTCTCCTCTATTACAGGGACCCCTCCCCCTATAACTGTCCTGTACCTATCTCTCCTCTATTACAGGGACCCTCCCCCTATAACTGTCCTGTGCCTATCACTCCTCTATTACAGGGACCCCTCCCCCCTATAACTGTCCTGTACCTATCACTCCTCTATTACAGGGACCCATCCCCCTATAACTGTCCTGTACCTATCTCTCCTCTATTACAGGGACCCCTCCCCCTATAACTGTCCTGTGTCTATCACTCCTCTATTACAGGGACCCCTCCCCCTATAACTGTCCTGTACCTATCACTCCTCTATTACAGGGACCCCTCCCCCTATAACTGTCCTGTACCTATCACTCCTCTATTACAGGGACCCCTCCCCCTATAACTGTCCTGTGCCTATCTCTCCTCTATTACAGGGACTCCCCCTCCCCCTATAACTGTCCTGTACCTATCACTCCTCTATTACAGGGCCCCCTCCCCCTATAACTGTCCTGTACCTATCCCTCTATTACAGAGACCCCTCCTCCTATAACTGTCCTGTACCTATCACTCCTCTATTACAGGGACCCCTCCCCCTATAACTGTCCTGTACCTATCTCTCCTCTATTACAGGGACCCCTCCCCCTATAACTGTCCTGTGCCTATCACTCCTCTATTACAGGGACCCCTCCCCCTATAACTGTCCTGTACCTATCACTCCTCTATTACAGGGACCCCTCCCCCTATAACTGTCCTGTACCTATCACTGCTCTATTACAGGGACCCCTCCTCCTATAACTGTCCTGTACCTATCACTCCTCTATTACAGGGACCCTCCCCCTATAACTGTCCTGTACCTATCTCTCCTCTATTACAGGGACCCCTCCCCCTATAACTGTCCTGTACCTATCACTCCTCTATTACAGGGACCCTCCCCCTATAACTGTCCTGTACCTATCTCTCCTCTATTACAGGGACCCCTCCCCCTATAACTGTCCTGTACCTATCACTGCTCTATTACAGGGACCCCTCCTCCTATAACTGTCCTGTACCTATCACTCCTCTATTACAGGGACCCCTCCCCCTATAACTGTCCTGTACCTATCTCTCCTCTATTACAGGGACCCCTCCCCCTATAACTGTCCTGTGCCTATCACTCCTCTATTACAGGGACCCCTCCCCCTATAACTGTCCTGTACCTATCACTCCTCTATTACAGGGACCCCTCCCCCTATAACTGCCCTGTACCTATCACTCCTCTATTACAGGGACCCCTCCCCCTATAACTGTCCTGTACCTATCACTGCTCTATTACAGGGACCCCTCCTCCTATAACTGTCCTGTACCTATCACTCCTCTATTACAGGGACCCCTCCCCCTATAACTGTCCTGTGCCTATCACTCCTCTATTACAGGGACCCTCCCCCTATAACTGTCCTGTACCTATCTCTC
>NW_027454298.1:0-22500 GCF_040206685.1 Ascaphus truei | reverse complement strand
CGCTAATTATACAGTACAGAATATTACACTGATCAGTTATATTTACTAACGCTAATTACACAGAATATTACACTGATCATTTATATTTACTAACACTAATTATACAGAATATTACACTTATCATTATATTTACTAACGTTAATTATACAGAATATTACACCGATCGTTTATATTTACTAACGCTAATTATACAGAATATTACACTGATCATTTATATTTACTAATGCTAATTATACAGAATATTACACTGATCATTTATATTTACTAACGCTAATTATACAGAATATTACACTGATCATTTATATTTACTAACGCTAATTATACAGAATATTACACCGATCATTTATATTTATTTCTATAAACAGGAGATCATTCTCTCTCTCTCTCTCTCTCTCTCTCTCTCTCTCTCACATCTCTCTCTCTCATCTCTCTCTCTCATCTCTCTCTCTCATCTCTCTCTCTCACACATTTTCTCACACACACACACACACCTCTCTCTCTGTATCTCTCTCATTTACACAAAGGGAGGTGTGCCTATTTACTCAAATTTTCCCTGCTGTAAAACTGGATCGAAACCAGCGCCGGAAACGCCACCAGATTTCCCACGGTGAGCTCTATGGCTAGTGGTTACTGTTACGCATTCACGGGACGCTAACCCAACTCAACGCCTCGTTCGCAGTTGTGTCTTCAAATGTATGTCCGGTCCGGTGAGGACATTGCATTAACTACAACGGTTAAGTTCAACCATATAGCCATGTGTCCACTCCCAATTAACCGATTACTACACCAAGACAAATTTCCCTAGCCAATTCCAATCTGGCTTTCGCCCCAAATACTCCACCGTAACTACCCTGCTAAAAATTTACAATGAGATCCAGTGTGGGATGGAATGGGGACAACTCACTGGTGCAGTATTCCTAGATTTTGCAAAGGCTTTTGACACAGTTGATCATGCTATCCTGCTTAACAAACTCCAGAGCTCTGGAATAGGGAAACATGCTTTAAACTGGTTTCAGTCCTACCTATCAGGAAGATCCCAACATGTGTCCATCTCAGGCTCTAACTCCAACCCCCTGGATATCACCTGTGGTGTCCCGCAAGGCTCTGTTCTGGGCCCCTACTCTTCTCAGTGTTCATTAATGATCTTCCCACAGCTTGTAAGGAAGCCTCAATACACATGTATGCAGATGACACAATCCTATATGCACACTGCCATAGCCTCTCCGACCTTCAACACATACTTCAGTCTGACTTTTTCAGACTCGAAAACTGGATTTCCCAAAACAAACTGTTTTTAAACACTGACAAGACTGTAACAATGGTATTTGGGACCAAGACTAAATTTGTAAAGCTTCCAGTGACTGAGCTGCTGATTAGAACCAACACTAACACCACCCTAACACCTGTCACTAGTTTTAAATACCTGGGCTTATGGTTTGACTCCCACTTAACATTCGGGATGCACATTGATACCCTGACATCCAAAACCTATGCCAAACTAGGGTACTTTACAGGAACAAATCCTCCCTAAGTCTCCTGGTCAGAAAGCGTATCGCACAGCAGATGCTAATGCCAATTATCGACTATGGAGACATAGTATATGGCTCGGCACCCCGAACCCACCTTTCCTGTCTTGCCTTCAAAGACTTTCTGGGCAAGCTACCCACCTATCTGAACAAGCTCCTCACCCCTACCACACGCAGCACTTACCCCCTGAGATCAGACTCCAAAAGACTGTTCATGGTCCCAAGGTTCAGCAAAGTATCCGGCCGCTCTTCCTTCTCTTACCGTGCACCCCAAAACTGGAACAGTCTGCCGGAGACTCTCACAGCCGCCACCAGTCTAAGTTCTTTCATAACCAAAGCTGTCTCACATTTTAATCTGGTCTGTAACTGCTACATACGCCTATAATATATATTATCTGTAACTGTTACATACGCCTATAATATATATTATCTGTAACTGTTACATACGCCTATAATATATATTATCTGTAACTGCTACATACGCCTATAATATATATTATCTGTAACTGCTACATACGCCTATAATAATACATACGCCTATATTATATATTACCTGTAACTGTTACATACGCCTATAATATATATTACCTGTAACTGTTACATACGCCTATAATATATATTACCTGTAACTGTTACATACGCCTATAATATATATTATCTGTAACTGTTACATACGCCTATAATATATATTATCTGTAACTGTTACATACGCCTATAATATATATTATCTGTAACTGTTACATACGCCTATAATATATATTATCTGTAACTGTTACATACGCCTATAATATATATTATCTGTAACTGTTACATACGCCTATAATATATATTACCTATAACTGTTACATACGCCTATAATATATATTATCTGTAACTGTTACATACGCCTATAATATATATTATCTGTAACTGTTACATACGCCTATAATATATATTACCTGTAACTGTTACATACGCCTATAATATATATTATCTGTAACTGTTACATACGCCTATAACATATATTATCTGTAACTGTTACATACGCCTATAATATATATTATCTGTAACTGTTACATACGCCTATAATATATATTATCTGTAACTGTTACACACGCCTATAATATATATTATCTGTAACCGTTACATACGCCTATAATATATATTATCTGTAACTGTTACATACGCCTATAATATATATTATCTGTAACTGTAACATACGCCTATAATATATATTATCTGTAACTGTTACATACGCCTATAATATATATTATCTGTAACTGCTACATACGCCTATAATATATATTATCTGTAACTGCTACATACGCCTATAATATATATTATCTGTAACTGTTACATACGCCTATAATATATATTATCTGTAACTGTTACATACGCCTATAATATATATTATCTGTAACTGCTACAGTACATACGCCTATAATATATATTATCTGTAACTGTTACATACGCCTATAACATATATTATCTGTAACTGTTACATACGCCTAGAATATATATTATCTGTAACTGCTACATACGCCTATAATATATATTATCTGTAACTGTTACATACGCCTATAATATATATTATCTGTAACTGTTACATATTCCTCCTTCCCCTTCCATGCACCCCAAAACTGGAACAACCTACCAGAGACTCTCATATCCACCACCAGCTTAAGTTCTTTCAAATCTAAGGCTGTCTCACACTTTAATCTGGTCTGTAACTGTTTCATACGCTCATAATATATATTTTCTTTAACTGTGCATGCAATGTCTTGTATATAATGTATACCTTGTTCATTTATGTAACTGTATTTGTAACCATGTATTATTTTGTTTTACTCTGTGCCCAGGACATACTTGAAAACGAGAGGTAACTCTCAATGTATTACTTCCTGGTAAAATATTTTATAAATAAATAAATACGCCTATAACATATATTATCTGTAACTGTTACATACGCCTATAATATATATTATCTGTAACTGTTACATATGCCTATAATATATATTATCTGTAACTGTTACATACGCCTATAATATATATTATCTGTAACTGTTACATACGCCTATAATATATATTATCTGTAACTGTTACATACGCCTATTTTATACTATATTAGTGAAAGCACTGTATGCCTGTCTGCATCTCCTGTGTCCCTAGGAGAAATCTCATTGGTCCCTTGGTCCGCCCGCACCCGCACACCTCTCATTGGCCTGAGGCGGAGTGCACACACACACACACACACACACACACACACACACACACACACACACACACACCTCTCTCTGTCCTCTCCCCCCCATCACACTCACCTCCCCTCCCCGGTGCTCCACTCACCTCCCTCCCACTCCCTCCCGCTCCACTCACCTCCCTCCTGCTCCACTCCCTCCCGCTCCACTCACCTCCCTCCCGCTCCACTCACCTCCCTCCCGCTCCACTCCATCCCGCTCCCTCCCGCTCCCTCCCACTCCACTCACCTCCCTCCCGCTCCACTCACCTCCCTCCACTCACCTCCCTCCACTCACCTCCCTCCCGCTCCACTCACCTCCCTCCTGCTCCACTCACCCCCCGCTCCCTCCCGCTCCACTCCCTCCCGCTCCACTCACTTCCCTCCTGCTCCACTCACCTCCCTCCACTCACCTCCCTCCCACACCACTCACCTCCCTCCTGCTCCACTCACCTCCCTCCCGCTCCACTCACCTCCATCCTGCTCCACTCACCTCCCTCCCGCTCTACTCACCTCCCTCCCGCTCCACTCACCTCCCTCCCCGGCATGGGTACAGGCAGTGGGCGGGCAGCCTGAGCTGCCATGCGGCACCTAAGATGGCAGCGGCCGGAAGGACCCCCTTCCTCCCTCGCGGAGTAACTAAGATGGCGGCGGCCGGAAGGAGAGGTGACGTACGTGTGTGTGTGTGTGTGTCTCACTGTGTGTGTCACTGTGTGTGTGTGTGTGTGTCACTGTGTGTGTGTGTGTGTGACACTGGGTGTGTGTGTGTGTGGGGGACTGTGTGTGTGTGTGTGTGTGTGTGTGTGTGTGTGTGTGTGTGTGTGTGTGTGACACACTGTGTGTGTGTGTGTGTGGGACACAGTGTGTGTGTGTGTGTGACACAGTGTGTGTGTGTGTGTGGGGGGGGGGGACACTGTGTGTGTGTCAGACACTCTAGGGTGGGGACCGGAGCTACGCATGGGGGGGAGGGGGGGGGCAGGAGCGGAGAGAGAGGGGGGAGCGGAGAAACATACAGGGGGAGTGGAGAGGAGGGACCCGTAAATTTTAAGAAACCCACCCCCCCTCCTGTCCACTGTCCCCCCCTCCTGTCCACTGTCCCCCCTCCTGTCCACTGTCCCCCCCTCCTATCCACTGTGTCCCCCTCCTGTTCACTTCCCCCCTCCTGTTCACTCTCACCCCCCTCCTGTCCACTCTCACCCCCCTCCTGTCCACTCTCACCCCCCCTCCTGTCCACTCTCACCCCTCCCTCCTGTCCACTCACATCCCCCTCCTGTCCACTCTCACCCCCCCTCCTATCCACTCTCCCCCCCTCCTGTCCACTCTCCCCCCCTCCTGTCCACTCCCCCCCTCCTGTCCACTGTCACCCCCCTCCTGTCCACTGTCACCCCCTCCTGTCCACTGTCACCCCCCTCCTGTCCACTGTCACCCCCCTCCTCTCCACTGTCACCCCCCTCCTGTCCACTGTCACCCCCCTCCTGTCCACTGTCACCCCCCTCCTGTCCACTGTCACCCCCCTCCTGTCCACTGTCACCCCCCTCCTGTCCACTGTCACCCCCCCTGTCCACTCTCCCCTCCCTGTCCACTCTCCCCCCCCTGTCCACTCTCCCCCCCCTGTCCACTCTCCCCCCCTGTCCACTCTCCCCCCCCTGTCCACTCTCCCCCCCTGTCCACTCTCCCCCCCTCCTGTCCACTGTCACCCCCCTCCTGTCCACTGTCACCCCCCTCCTGTCCACTGTCACCCCCCTCCTGTCCACTGTCACCCCCCTCCTGTCCACTCTCCTCCCCCTCCTGTCCACTCTCCTCCCCCTCCTGTCCACTCTCCTCCCCCTCCTGTCCACTCTCCCCCCCCCTGTCCACTCCCCCCCCCTCCTGTCCACTGTCACCCCCCTCCTGTCCACTGTCACCCCCTCCTGTCCACTGTCACCCCCTCCTGTCCACTGTCACCCCCTCCTGTCCACTGTCACCCCCCTCCTGTCCACTGTCACCCCCCTCCTGTCCACTGTCACCCCCCTCCTGTCCACTGTCACCCCCCCTGTCCACTCTCCCCTCCCTGTCCACTCTCCCCCCCTGTCCACTCTCCCCCCCTGTCCACTCTCCCCCCCCCCTGTCCACTGTCACCCCCCTCCTGTCCACTCTCCTCCCCCTCCTGTCCACTCTCCTCCCCCTCCTGTCCACTCTCCTCCCCCTCCTGTCCACTCTCCTCCCCCTCCTGTCCACTCTCCTCCCCCTCCTGTCCACTCTCCTCCCCCTCCTGTCCACTCTCCTCCCCCTCCTGTCCACTCTCCCCCCCTGTCCACTCTCCCCTCCTGTCCACTCTCCCCCCCCCTGTCCACTCTCCCCCCCTGTCCACTCTCCCCCCCTCCTGTCCACTGTCACCCCCCTCCTGTCCACTCTCCTCCCCCTCCTGTCCACTCTCCTCCCCCTCCTGTCCACTCTCCTCCCCCTCCTGTCCACTCTCCTCCCCCTCCTGTCCACTCTCCTCCCCCTCCTGTCCACTCTCCTCCCCCTCCAGTCCACTCTCCTCCCCCTCCTGTCCACTGTCCCCCCCTCCTGTCCACTGTCCCCCCCTCCTGTCCACTGTCCCCCCTCCTGTCCACTGTCCCCCCCTCCTGTCCACTGTCCCCCCCTCCTGTCCACTGTCCACCCCTCCTGTCCACTGTCCCCCCCCTCCTGTCCACTGTCCCCCCCCCTCCTGTCCACCCCCTCCTGTCCACTGTCCCCCCCCTCCTGTCCACTGTCCCCCCCTCCTGTCCACTGTCCCCCGTCCCCCCCCTCCTGTCCACTGCCCGTCCCTCCTGTCCACTGTCCCCGTCCCCTCCTGTCCACTGTCCCCGTCCCCTCCTGTCCACTGTCCCCGTCCCCTCCTGTCCACTGTCCCCGTCCCCTCCTGTCCACTGTCCCCGTCCCCTCCTGTCCACTGTCCCCCCCTCCTGTCCACTGTCCCCCCCCTCCTGTCCACTGTCCCCCCCCCTCCTGTCCACTGTCCCCCCCTCCTGTCCACCCCCTCCTGTCCACTGTCCCCCCCCTCCTGTCCACTGTCCCCCCCTCCTGTCCACTGTCCCCCGTCCCCCCCCTCCTGTCCACTGCCCGTCCCTCCTGTCCACTGTCCCCGTCCCCTCCTGTCCACTGTCCCCGTCCCCTCCTGTCCACTGTCCCTGTCCCCTCCTGTCCACTGTCCCCGTCCCCTCCTGTCCACTGTCCCCGTCCCCTCCTGTCCACTGTCCCCGTCCCTTCCTGTCCACTGTCCCCGTCCCCTCCTGTCCACTGTCCCCGTCCCCTCCTGTCCACTGTCCCCGTCCCTTCCTGTCCACTGTCCCCGTCCCCTCCTGTCCACTGTCCCCGTCACCTCCTGTCCACTGTCCCCGTCCCTTCCTGTCCACTGTCCCCGTCCCCTCCTGTCCACTGTCCCTCCCCTCACCTTTTCCTAGCGGGAAATTTAACTCACGGGCAACGCCGGGTCTCTCAGCTAGTAATATATATTATCTGTAACTGTTACATACGCCTATAATATATATTATCTGTAACTGTTACATACGCCTATAATATATATTATCTGTAACTGCTACATACGCCTATAATATATATTATCTGTAACTGTTACATAGGCCTATAATATATATTATCTGTAACTGTTACATACGCCTATAATATATATTATCTGTAACTGTTACATACGCCTATAATATATATTATCTGTAACTGTTACATACGCCTATAATATATATTATCTGTAACAGTTACATACGCCTATAATATATATTATCTGTAACTGTTACATACGCCCATAATATATATTATGTGTAACTGTTACATACGCCTATAATATATATTATCTGTAACTGTTACATACGCCTATAATATATATTATCTGTAACTGTTACATACGCCTATAATATATATTATCTGTAACTGTTACATACGCCTATAATATATATTATCTGTAACTGTTACATACGCCTATAATATATATTATCTGTAACTGTTACATACGCCTATAATATATATTATCTGTAACTGTTACATACGCCTATAATATATATTATCTGTAACTGTTACATACGCCTATAATATATATTATCTGTAACTGTTACATACGCCTATAATATATATTATCTGTAACTGCTACATACGCCTATAATATATATTATCTGTAACTGCTACATACGCCTATATTATATATTATCTGTAACAGTTACATACGCCTATAATATATATTATCTGTAACTGTTACATACGCCTATAATATATATTATCTGTTACTGTTACATACGCCTATAATATATATTACCTGTACATGTTACATACGCCTATAATATATATTATCTGTAACTGTTACATACGCCTATAATATATATTATCTGTAACTGTTACATACGCCTATAATATATATTACCTGTACATGTTACATACGCCTATAATATATATTATCTGTAACTGTTACATACGCCTATAATATATATTATCTGTAACTGTTACATACGCTTATAATATATATTATCTGTAACTGTTACATACGCCTATAATATATATTATCTGTAACTGTTACATACGCCTATAATATATATTATCTGTAACTGTTTCATACGCCTATAATATATATTATCTGTAACCGTTACATACGCCTATAATATATATCATCTGTAACTGTTACATACGCCTATAATATATATTATCTGTAACTGTTACATACGCCTATAAAATATATTATCTGTAACTGTTACATACGCCTATAAAATATATTATCTGTAACTGTTACATACGCCTATAATATATATTATCTGTAACTGTTACATACGCCTATAATATATATTATCTGTAACTGCTACATACGCCTATAATATATATTATCTGTAACTGTTACATACGCCTATAATATATATTATCTGTAACTGTGACATACGCCTATAATATATATTATCTGTAACTGTTACATACGCCTATAACATATATTATCTGTAACTGTTACATACGCCTATAATATATATTACCTGTAACTGTTACATACGCCTATAATATATATTATCTGTAACTGTTACATACGCCTATAATATATATTATCTGTAACTGTTACATACGCCTATAATATATATTATCTGTAACTGTTACATACGCCCATAATATATATTATCTGTAACTTTTACATACGCCTATAATATATATTATCTGTAACTGTTACATACGCCTATAACATATATTATCTGTAACTGTTACATACGCCAATAATATATATTATCTGTAACTGTTATATACGCCTATAATATATATTATCTGTAACTGTTACATACGCCTATAATATATATTACCTGTAACTGTTACATACACCTATAATATATATTATCTGTAACTGTTACATACGCCCATAATATATATTATCTGTAACTTTTACATACGCCTATAATATATATATTATCTGTAACTGTTACATACGCCTATAATATATATATATTATCTGTAACTGTTACATACGCCTATAATATATATTATCTGTAACTGTAACATACGCCTATAATATATATTATCTGTAACTGTGACATACGCCTATAATCAGTGGTTGACAAATCACCAAAAAATCTACTCGCCACCTAGTACCAAACGTGTGCTGCTTGGGCCAATAGGAGCTCGCCACGATGTTAAATCCACTCGCCCGGGGCGAGCAAATGTATAGGTTTGTCGAACACTGCCTATAATATATATTACCTGTAACTGTTACATACGCCTATATATATATTATCTGTAACTGTTACATACGCCTATAATATATATTATCTGTAACAGTTATATACGACTATAATATATATTATCTGTAACTGTTACATACGCCTATAATATATATTATCTCTTACTGTGCATGCAATGTCTTGTATATAATGCTTAACTCTGCTCACTTAATGTAACTGTATCTGTAACCATGTATCTGTCATCATAACTCTGTGCCCAGGACACACATGAAAACGAGCGGTAACTCTCAATGGATTACTCCCTGGTAACACATAATATACATAAATGTGTCATAATGGATATAGCATTGGGACGTCTTTGTTATATATATATATATATTAGTTGAAATAGCTGTCTGTCTGTGAGTAGGGTTACTGGCTTTGCACTTAACCCAGGCTGTTGCTGAAAGCTGTGTAATGCAGCGAGCATAGGTGTATAAGTGTTCCATGTAAAAAATGGATTTGAGGCAAAAGGAAGGTGACACAGCGTGCACATTTGCATGTCATTTCCCAGAATCCCTTGCTGCAGTGGGAGCACTGTATGCTGGGTGATAATGGTGAGAGCAGGGGTTGCAGACCTGCCTAAGACATGCAAATGTGCTCACAAGTAATATTTTTATGTGCTTGATATATATATATATATATACATATATATATATATATACACACACACACAGACACACACACACACACACACACACACACACACACACACACACACACACACACACGCCCTGGGCGAGTGGATTTAACATCGTGGCGAGCTCCTATTGGCCCAAGCATTAGGACCAAGCAGCACACGTGTGGTACTAGGTGGCGAGTAGATTTTTTGGTGATTTGTCGACCACTGTGTATAAATAATATATATATTCCGCAGCTTTAAAAACCGTCATTTCGATAGCCCCACACAGCCCGGCCGTCACCAGCTTAAATGACCCGGTCACGCGGACCAATGGGAAGGCGGAAAGGGATGACGTCACGGCTTCCTATTGGCCCGGAGCTTTAAATCCGCCATTTCGATAGCCCACACACAGCCCGGCCGGAGCAGGTACCAGCCCCCCCCCCCCCTTCCGGAGGTAAGGACCCCCTGCTTTCATACAAGTAATGACATGCCAGGTTCCTTGTGGCATTAATAACCGGTATTAATGACGGCGTGGGCGCCTTATTACTGGTGTGGGGGGTGGGAGGGGGGGGGAGATCCTGCTCTCACCTGGTTGGTAGGGCCCGCTCTGGATGTCCCCTCTGCTCTCGGGCGTCTTCCGAGTGGCCCTCGGGGGCCCGTCCTCTCGCCCGTACACGCTGCTTCGCTGTCTTCCGGAGCTCGTGCTCTCTCTCTCCTCCGCCTCCTCGATCTCCATCTCCAGCAGGGAGCGGGGGCTGGGCGAGCGCAGGCGGAGGAAGGGGCTGCCGGGGGTGGGCGGGGAGGTTCAGCGGGGGCGGGGCCTCTGGGATCCGCGGGGGCGGGGCCTCTGAGCTGCGCGGGGGTTGGGACTCTGTGTTCCGCAGGGGAGGAGCCTCGGAGCAGGCTACTGTGCTCTATAAGGATGATGTTGCTGCCATTGGCCTCTGCAAACGAGGGGCCCTTCTTGCCCCGGGTCTGGGGACTGCAGGGGCCACGGGGACGGGGGTCACGGGGTGCGAGGGTGTACTTTGTCTCTTCAGGGTGGGAGGGTCCGAGGACACTGAGGGGAAAGAGGGGGAGGTTAGAGGTGGGAAACGGTGTGCGGGGTATACAAAAAGTGACACGTCAAAGAGACGGTCACTGTGACAAGAGGCAGGAGGGACGGTGACGGTGACAAGGAGGAGGGGACAGACAGAAGGGACAGGGAGAAGGAGGAGGGGACAGACAGACGGGACAGTGACAAGGAGGAGGAGACAGATAGAAGGGACAGTGAGAAGGAGGAGGGGACAGAGACAGAAGGGACAGTGAGAAGGAGGGGACAGAGAGAGAAGGGACAGTGAGACGGAGCAGGGGACAGAAGGGACAGTGAGAAGGAGGGGACAGAGAGAGAAGGGACAGTGATGAGGAGGGGACAGAGACAGAAGGGACAGTGAGAAGGAGGAGGGGACAGAGAGCGAAGGACAGTGAGATGGAGCAGGGGACAGAGAGAAGGGACAGTGAGAAGGAGGGGACGGAGAGAGAACGGACAGTGAGATAGAGGAGGGGACAGATGCAGAAGGGACAGTGATGAGGAGGGGACAGAGACAGAAGGGACAGTGAGAAGGAGGAGGGGACAGAGACAGACTGTGACAGTGAGATGGAGGAGGGGACAGACAGAAGGGACAGTGACAAGGAGGAGGGGACAGAGAGAGAAGAGACAGTGAGAAGGAGCAGAGGGGACAGAGAGAGAAGAGACAGTGAGAAGGAGCAGGGGGGACAGAGAGAGAAGGGACAGTGAGAAGGAGCAGGGGGACAGATAGAGAAGGGACAGTGAGAAGGAGCAGGGGACAGAGAGAAGGGACAGTGAGAAGGAGGAGGGGACAGATAGAAGGGACAGTGAGAAGGAGCAGGGGACAGAGAAAGAAGGGACAATGAGAAGGAGGAGGGGACAGAGACAGACAGTGACAGAGAGATGGAGGAGGGACAGATAGAAGGGACAGTGAGAAGGAGCAGGGGACAGAGAAAGAAGGGACAATGAGAAGGAGGAGGGGACAGACAGACAGTGACAGAGAGAAGGAGGAGGGGACAGACAGAGACAGACAGTGACAGCGAGGAGGAGGGGACAGATAGACAGTGACAGAGAGATGGAGGAGGGGACAGACAGTGAGAGAGAGATGGAGGAGGGGACAGACAGACAGTGACAGAGAGATGTAAGCACAGTGAACTGGGACAGAGGAAAGTGACAGCTAATAAGGAGAAGGACAGAGAGACAGAGGGGACAGTGACAGAGTCACCCATACAGACGTGACAATGAACAGCACAGGCATTTACATCTCATAACTGGCACCCCATATAACCCTCCCCGTATACCTCATACTACACAGCACTGTACTGTAACACACGTGCTGGTGCAAAGCGCTCTGCTCCCCCAGACATACACCTCCCCGTATACCTCATTACTACACAGCACTGTACTGTAACACACGTGCTGGTGCAAAGCGCTCTGCTCCCCCAGACATACACCTCCCCGTATACCTCATACTACACAGCACTGTACTGTAACACACGTGCTGGTGCAAAGCGCTCTGCTCCCCCAGGCACACACCTCCCCGTATACCTCATACTACACAGCACTGTACTGTAACACACGTGCTGGTGCAAAGCGCTCTGCGCCCCCAGGCATACACCTCCCCGTATACCTCATACTACACCAGCACTGTACTGTAACACACGTGCTGGTGCAAAGCGCTCTGCTCCCCCAGGCATACACCTCCCCGTATACCTCATACTACACAGCACTGTACTGTAACACACGTGCTGGTGCAAAGCGCTCTGCTCTCCCAGCATACACCCCCCCCGTATACCTCATACTACACAGCACTGTACTGTAACACACGTGCTGGTGCAAAGCGCTCTGCTCCCCCAGACATACACCTCCCCGTATACCTCATACTACACAGCACTGTACTGTAACACACGTGCTGGTGCAAAGCGCTCTGCTCCCCCAGACATACACCTCCCCGTATACCTCATACTACACAGCACTGTACTGTAACACACGTGCTGGTGCAAAGCGCTCTGCTCCCCCAGACATACACCTCCCGGTATACCTCATACTACACAGCACTGTACTGTAACACACGTGCTGGTGCAAAGCGCTCTGCTCCCCAGGCATGCACCTCCCCGTATACCTCATACTACACAGCACAGTACTGTAACACACGTGCTGGTGCAAAGCGCTCTGCTCCCCCAGGCATACACCTCCCCGTATACCTCATACTACACAGCACTGTACTGTAACACACGTGCTGGTGCAAAGCGCTCTGCTCCCCCAGGCATACACCTCCCCGTATACCTCATACTACACAGCACTGTACTGTAACACACGTGCTGGTGCAAAGCGCTCTGCGCCCCCAGGCATACACCTCCCGTATACCTCATACTACACAGCACTGTACTGTAACACACGTGCTGTGCAAAGCGCTCTGCTCCCCAGGCATACACCTCCCCGTATACCTCATACTACACAGCACTGTACTGTAACACACGTGCTGGTGCAAAGCGCTCTGCTCCCCCAGGCATACACCTCCCCGTATACCTCATACTACACAGCACTGTACTGTAACACACGTGCTGGTGCAAAGCGCTCTGCTCCCCCAGACATACACCTCCCGTATACCTCATACTACACAGCACTGTACTGTAACACACCTCCCGTATACCTCATACTACACAGCACTGTACTGTAACACACGTGCTGGTGCAAAGCGCTCTGCTCCCCCAGGCATACACCCCCCCGTATACCTCATACTACACAGCACTGTACTGTAACACACGTGCTGGTGCAAAGCGCTCTGCTCCCCCAGGCATACACCTCCCCCTATACCTCATACTACACAGCACTGTACTGTAGCACACGTGCTGGTGCAAAGCGCTCTGCTCCCCCAGGCATACACCTCCCCGTATACCTCATACTACACAGCACTGTACTGTAACACACGTGCTGGTGCAAAGCGCTCTGCACCCCCATATAACCCCTCCCGTAATACCCTCATACTACACAGCACTGTACTGTAACACACGTGCTGGGTGCAAAGCGCTCTGCTCCCCCAGGCATACACCTCCCCGTATACCTCATACTACACAGCACTGTACTGTAACACACGTGCTGGTGCAAAGCGCTCTGCTCTCCCAGGCATACACCTCCCGTATACCTCATACTACACAGCACTGTACTGTACACACGTGCTGGTGCAAAGCGCTCTGCACCCCCATATAACCCTCCCCGTATACCTCATACTACACAGCACTGTACTGTAACACACGTGCTGTGCAAAGCGCTCTGCTCCCCCAGGCATACACCTCCCCCTATACCTCATACTACACAGCACTGTACTGTAACACACGTGCTGGTGCAAAGCGCTCTGCTCCCCCAGGCATACACCTCCCGTATACCTCATACTACACAGCACTGTACTGTAACACACGTGCTGGTGCAAAGCGCTCTGCTCCCCCAGACATACACCTCCCCCTATACCTCATACTACACAGCACTGTACTGTAACACACGTGCTGTGCAATGCGCTCTGCTCCCCCAGACATACACCTCCCCGTATACCTCATACTACACAGCACTGTACTGTAACACACGTGCTGGTGCAAAGCGCTCTGCTCCCCCCAGGCATACACCTCCCCGTATACCTCATACTACACAGCACTGTACTGTAACACACGTGCTGGTGCAAAGCGCTCTGCTCTCCCAGGCATACACCTCCCCGTATACCTCATACTACACAGCACTGTACTGTAACACACGTGCTGGTGCAAAGCGCTCTGCTCCCCCAGGCATACACCTCCCCGTATACCTCATACTACACAGCACTGTACTGTAACAACACGGCTGGGCAAAGCGCTCTGCTCCCCAGGCATACACCTCCCCGTATACCTCATACTACACAGCACTGTACTGTAACACACGTGCTGGTGCATAGCGCTCTGCTCCCCCAGGCATACACCTCCCCGTATACCTCATACTACACAGCACTGTACTGTAACACACGTGCTGGTGCAAAGCGCTCTGCACCCCCAGACATACACCTCCCCGTATACCTCATACTACACAGCACTGTACTGTAACACACGTGCTGGTGCAAAGCGCTCTGCTCCCCCAGGCATACACCTCCCCGTATACCTCATACTACACAGCACTGTACTGTAACACACGTGCTGGTGCAAAGCGCTCTGCTCCCCCAGGCATACACCTCCCCGTATACCTCATACTACACAGCACTGTACTGTAACACACGTGCTGGTGCAAAGCGCTCTGCTCCCCAGGCATACACCTCCCCGTATACCTCATACTACACAGCACTGTACTGTAACACACGTGCTGGTGCAAAGCGCTCTGCTCCCCCAGGCATACACCTCCCCGTATACCTCATACTACACAGCACTGTACTGTAACACACGTGCTGGTGCAAAGCGCTCTGCTCCCCCAGGCATACACCTCCCCGTATACCTCATACTACACAGCACTGTACTGTAACACACGTGCTGGTGCAAAGCGCTCTGCTCCCCCAGGCATACACCTCCCCGTATACCTCATACTACACAGCACTGTACTGTAACACACGTGCTGGTGCAAAGCGCTCTGCTCCCCCAGGCATACATCTCCCCGTATACCTCATACTACACAGCACTGTACTGTAACACACGTGCTGGTGCAAAGCGCTCTGCTCCCCCAGGCATACACCCCCCCGTATACCTCATACTACACAGCACTGTACTGTAACACACGTGCTGGTGCAAAGCGCTCTGCTCCCCCAGGCATACACCTCCCGTATACCTCATACTACACAGCACTGTACTGTAACACACGTGCTGGTGCAAAGCGCTCTGCTCCCCCAGACATACACCTCCCGTATACCTCATACTACACAGCACTGTACTGTAACACACGTGCTGGTGCAAAGCGCTCTGCTCCCCCAGGCATACACCTCCCCGTATACCTCATACTACACAGCACTGTACTGTAACACACGTGCTGGTGCAAAGCGCTCTGCTCCCCCAGGCATACACCTCCCCGTATACCTCATACTACACAGCACTGTACTGTAACACACGTACTGGTGCAAAGCGCTCTGCTCCCCCAGGCATACATCTCCCCGTATACCTCATACTACACAGCACTGTACTGTAACACACGTGCTGGTGCAAAGCGCTCTGCTCCCCCAGGCATACACCTCTCCGTATACCTCATACTACACAGCACTGTACTGTAACACACGTGCTGGTGCAAAGCGCTCTGCTCCCCCAGGCATACACCTCTCCGTATACCTCATACTACATAGCTCTGTACTGTAACACACGTGCTGGTGCAAAGCGCTCTGCTCCCCCAGGCATACACCTCCCCGTATACCTCATACTACACAGCACTGTACTGTAACACACGTGCTGGTGCAAAGCGCTCTGCTCCCCCAGGCATACACCTCCCCGTATACCTCATACTACACAGCCACTGTACTGTAACACACGTGCTGGTGCAAAGCGCTCTGCTCCCCCCAGACATACACCCCCCGTATACCTCATACTACACAGCACTGTACTGTAACACGTGCTGGTGCAAAGCGCTCGGCTCCCCCAGACATACACCTCCCCGTATACCTCATACTACACAGCACTGTACTGTAACACACGTGCTGGTGCAAAGCGCTCTGCTCCCCCAGGCATACACCTCCCCGTATACCTCATACTACACAGCACTGTACTGTAACAACACGTGCTGGTGCAAAGCGCTCTGCTCCCCCAGGCATACACCTCCCCGTATACCTCATACTACACAGCACTGTACTGTAACACACGTGCTGGTGCAAAGCGCTCTGCTCCCCCAGGCATACACCTCCCCGTATACCTCATACTACACAGCACTGTACTGTAACACACGTACTGGTGCAAAGCGCTCTGCTCCCCCAGGCATACATCTCCCCGTATACCTCATACTACACAGCACTGTACTGTAACACACGTGCTGGTGCAAAGCGCTCTGCTCCCCCAGGCATGCACCTCCCCGTATACCTCATACTACACAGCACTGTACTGTAACACACGTGCTGGTGCAAAGCGCTCTGCTCCCCCAGGCATACACCTCCCGTATACCTCATACTACACAGCACTGTACTGTAACACACGTGCTGGTGCAAAGCGCTCTGCTCCCCCAGGCATACACCTCCCCGTATACCTCATACTACACAGCACTGTACTGTAACACACGTGCTGGTGCAAAGCGCTCTGCTCCCCCAGGCATACACCTCCCCGTATACCTCATACTACACAGCACTGTACTGTAACACACGTGCTGGTGCAAAGCGCTCTGCTCCCCCAGGCATACACCTCCCGTATACCTCATACTACACAGCACTGTACTGTAACACACGTGCTGGTGCAAAGCGCTCTGCTCCCCCAGGCATACACCTCCCCGTATACCTCATACTACACAGCACTGTACTGTAACACACGTGCTGGTGCAAAGCGCTCTGCTCCCCCAGGCATACACCTCCCCGTATACCTCATACTACACAGCACTGTACTGTAACACACGTGCTGGTGCAAAGCGCTCTGCTCCCCCAGGCATACACCTCCCCGTATACCTCATACTACACAGCCACTGTACTGTAACACACGTGCTGGTGCAAAGCGCTCTGCTCCCCCAGGCATGCACCTCCCCGTATACCTCATACTACACAGCACTGTACTGTAACACACGTGCTGGTGCAAAGCGCTCTGCTCCCCCAGGCATACACCTCTCCGTATACCTCATACTACACAGCACTGTACTGTAACACACGTGCTGGTGCAAAGCGCTCTGCTCCCCAGGCATACACCTCCCCGTATACCTCATACTACACAGCACTGTACTGTAACACACGTGCTGGTGCAAAGCGCTCTGCTCCCCCAGGCATACACTCCCCGTATACCTCATACTACACAGCACTGTACTGTAACACACGTGCTGGTGCAAAGCGCTCTGCTCCCCCAGACATACACCTCCCGTATACCTCATACTACACAGCACTGTACTGTAACACACGTGCTGGTGCAAAGCGCTCTGCTCCCCCAGGCATACACCTCCCCGTATACCTCATACTACACAGCACTGTACTGTAACACACGTGCTGGTGCAAAGCGCTCTGCTCCCCCAGGCATACACCTCCCCGTATACCTCATACTACACAGCACTGTACTGTAACACACGTACTGGTGCAAAGCACTCTGCTCCCCCAGGCATACACCTCCCCGTATACCTCATACTACACAGCACTGTACTGTAACACACGTGCTGGTGCAAAGCGCTCTGCTCCCCCAGGCATACACCTCCCGTATACCTCATACTACACAGCACTGTACTGTAAACACACGTGCTGGTGCAAAGCGCTCTGCTCCCCAGACATACACCTCCCCGTATACCTCATACTACACAGCACTGTACTGTAACACACGTGCTGGTGCAAAGCGCTCTGCTCCCCCAGGCATACACCTCCCCGTATACCTCATACTACACAGCACTGTACTGTAACACACGTGCTGGTGCAAAGCGCTCTGCACCCCCAGGCATACACCTTCCGTATACCTCATACTACACAGCACTGTACTGTAACACACGTGCTGGTGCAAAGCGCTCTGCTCCCCCAGGCATACATCTCCCCGTATACCTCATACTACACAGCACTGTACTGTAACACACGTGCTGGTGCAAAGCGCTCTGCTCCCCCAGGCATACACCCCCCGTATACCTCATACTACACAGCACTGTACTGTAACACACGTGCTGGTGCAAAGCGCTCTGCTCCCCCAGGCATACACCTCCCCGTATACCTCATACTACACAGCACTGTACTGTAACACACGTGCTGGTGCAAAGCGCTCTGCTCCCCAGACATACACCTCCCCGTATACCTCATACTACACAGCACTGTACTGTAACACACGTGCTGGTGCAAAGCGCTCTGCTCCCCCAGGCATACACCTCCCCGTATACCTCATACTACACAGCACTGTACTGTAACACACGTGCTGGTGCAAAGCGCTCTGCTCCCCCAGGCATACACCTCCCCGTATACCTCATACTACACAGCACTGTACTGTAACACACGTGCTGGTGCAAAGCGCTCTGCTCCCCCAGGCATACACCTCTCCGTATACCTCATACTACACAGCACTGTACTGTAACACACGTGCTGGTGCAAAGCGCTCTGCTCCCCCAGCATACACCTCCCCGTATACCTCATACTACACAGCACTGTACTGTAACACACGTGCTGGTGCAAAGCGCTCTGCTCCCCCAGACATACACCCCCCGTATACCTCATACTACACAGCACTGTACTGTAACACACGTGCTGGTGCAAAGCGCTCTGCTCCCCCAGACATACACCTCCCCGTATACCTCATACTACACAGCACTGTACTGTAACACACGTGCTGGTGCAAAGCGCTCTGCTCCCCCAGGCATACACCTCCCCGTATACCTCATACTACACAGCACTGTACTGTAACACACGTGCTGGTGCAAAGCGCTCTGCTCCCCCAGGCATACACCTCCCCGTATACTCATACTACACAGCACTGTACTGTAACACACGTGCTGGTGCAAAGCGCTCTGCTCCCCAGGCATACACCTCCCGTATACCTCATACTACACAGCACTGTACTGTAACACACGTGCTGGTGCAAAGCGCTCTGCTCCCCCAGGCATGCACCTCCCGTATACCTCATACTACACAGCACTGTACTGTAACACACGTGCTGGTGCAAAGCGCTCTGCTCCCCCAGGCATGCACCTCCCCGTATACCTCATACTACACAGCACTGTACTGTAACACACGTGCTGGTGCAAAGCGCTCTGCTCCCCCAGGCATACACCTCCCCGTATACCTCATACTACACAGCACTGTACTGTAACAAACGTGCTGGTGCAAAGCGCTCTGCCTCCCCCAGGCATACACCTCCCCGTATACCTCATACTACACAGCACTGTACTGTAACAACGTGCTGGTGCAAAGCGCTCTGCTCCCCCAGGCATACACCTCCCGTATACCTCATACTACACAGCACTGTACTGTAACACACGTGCTGGTGCAAAGCGCTCTGCTCCCCCAGGCATACACCTCCCCGTATACCTCATACTACACAGCAACTGTACTGTAACACACGTGCTGGTGCAAAGCGCTCTGCTCCCCCAGGCATACACCTCCCCGTATACCTCATACTACACAGCACTGTACTGTAACACACGTGCTGGTGCAAAGCGCTCTGCGCCCCCAGGCATACACCTCCCCGTATACCTCATACTACACAGCACTGTACCTGTAACACACGTGCTGGTGCAAAGCGCTCTGCACCCCCAGGCATACACCTCCCCGTATACCTCATACTACACAGCACTGTACTGTAACACACGGGCTGGTGCAAAGCGCTCTGCTCCCCCAGGCATACACCTCCCCGTATACCTCATACTACACAGCACTGTACAGTAACACACGTGCTGGTGCAAAGCGCTCTGCTCCCCCAGGACATACACCTCACCGTATACCTCATACTACACAGCACTGTACTGTAAACACACGTGCTGGTGCAAAGCGCTCTGCTCCCCAGGCATACACCTCCCCGTATACCTCATACTACACAGCACTGTACTGTAACACACGTGCTGGTGCAAAGCGCTCTGCTCCCCCAGACATACACCTCCCCGTATACCTCATACTACACAGCACTGTACTGTAACACACGTGCTGGTGCAAAGCGCTCTGCGCCCCCAGGCATACACCTCCCCGTATACCTCATACTACACAGCACTGTACTGTAACACACGTGCTGGTGCAACGCGCTCTGCTCCCCAGGCATACACCTCCCCGTATACCTCATACTACACAGCACTGTACTGTAACACACGTGCTGGTGCAAAGCGCTCTGCTCCCCCAGGCATACACCTCCCCGTATACCTCATACTACACAGCACTGTACTGTAACACACGTGCTGGTGCAAAGCGCTCTGCTCCCCCAGGCATACACCTCCACGTATACCTCATACTACACAGCACTGTACTGTAACACACGTGCTGGTGCAAAGCGCTCTGCTCCCCCAGGGCATACACCTCCCCGTATACCTCATACTACACAGCACTGTACTGTAACACACGTGCTGTGCAAAGCGCTCTGCGCTCCCAGCATACACCTCCCCGTATACCTCATACTACACAGCACTGTACTGTAACACACGTGCTGGTGCAAAGCGCTCTGCTCCCCCAGACATTCACCTCCCCGTATACCTCATACTACACAGCACTGTACTGTAACACACGTGCTGGTGCAAAGCGCTCTGCGCCCCCAGGCATACACCTCCCCGTATACCTCATACTACACAGCACTGTACTGTAACACACGTGCTGGTGCAAAGCGCTCTGCTCCCCCAGGCATACACCAACCCCTCCCGTGTACCTCATACTACACAGCACTGTACTGTAACACACGTGCTGGTGCAAAGCGCTCTGCTCCCCCAGGCTTACACCTCCCGTATACCTCATACTACACAGCACTGTACTGTAACACACCGTGCTGGTGCAAAGCGCTCTGCTCCCCCAGGCATACACCTCCCCGTATACCTCATACTACACAGCACTGTACTGTAACACACGTGCTGGTGCAAAGCGCTCTGCTCCCCCAGGCATACACCTCCCCGTATACCTCATACTACACAGCACTGTACTGTAACACACGTGCTGGTGCAAAGCGCTCTGCTCCCCCAGGCATACACCTCCCCGTATACCTCATACTACACAGCACTGTACTGTAACACACGTGCTGGTGCAAAGCGCTCTGCTCCCCCAGGCATACACCTCCCGTATACCTCATACTACACAGCACTGTACTGTAACACACGTGCTGGTGCAAAGCGCTCTGCTCCCCCAGGCATGCACCTCCCCGTATACCTCATACTACACAGCACTGTACTGTAACACACGTGCTGGTGCAAAGCGCTCTGCTCCCCCAGGCATACACCTCCCGTATACCTCATACTACACAGCACTGTACTGTAACACACGTGCTGGTGCAAAGCGCTCTGCTCCCCCAGGCATACATCTCCCCGTATACCTCATACTACACAGCACTGTACTGTAACACACGTGCTGGTGCAAAGCGCTCTGCTCCCCCAGGCATACACCCCCCCGTATACCTCATACTACACAGCACTGTACTGTAACACACGTGCTGGTGCAAAGCGCTCTGCTCCCCCAGGCATACACCTCCCCGTATACCTCATACTACAACAGCACTGTACTGTAACACACGTGCTGGTGCAAAGCGCTCTGCTCCCCCAGACATACAACCTCCCGTATACCTCATACTACACAGCACTGTACTGTAACACACGTGCTGGTGCAAAGC
>NW_027454297.1:0-87664 GCF_040206685.1 Ascaphus truei | reverse complement strand
ATGGTCTTTTAGTTTGACATTTTTGGCCAAAATTGTTGTAAGCCCCTGAGCCAACGCCAAGGCAGACCACATATCAGGGGTCCCTAACGCTAATATAAATTCTTAATAACCTGTTTAATAACAGGAAGAATGATTTATAGTAAATCTGTCAATATTAGCTGCAAAGTTCTGTCTGACTGAAGCTTTTATTAACCTGTACATTACCAGGAAAAGCACTCTGTATTAGAGATGTCACAGCCAAACTGCAAGCAGGCAAGTTCCCCTGAGTGGAAGATGCTATGGAGTGAGCCCATAACCATTTAAATGTGGGAGGGGGTGAGCTTAAATTAAGTAGGAGGTTGCCAACCTCCAATCAGCCATGACTAGCTGGACAAGAACTGTAAAACATACTGGACACCTAACAAGCTCCTATTAAACCCCCAAAATACCCACAACATATATATAAGCATATGAGTGTCAGAGGAGTGCTACTGAGCATGGCAATATGCATTAAAACCAGAGACATAACATAAAACACAGACAAAGCTCAGTTTTTAGCACATCTAGTGAGACTCATACACGGTACAGTGCCTAAATATATATGGTTAAATATCTAATAAGTAAATGGTCTTTTAGTTTGACATTTTTGGCCAAAATTGTTGTAAGCCCCTGAGCCAACGCCAAGGCAGACCACATATCAGGGGTCCCTAACGCTAATATAAATTCTTAATAACCTGTTTAATAACAGGAAGAATGATTTATAGTAAATCTGTCAATATTAGCTGCAAAGTTCTGTCTGACTGAAGCTTTTATTAACCTGTACATTACCAGGAAAAGCACTCTGTATTAGAGATGTCACAGCCAAACTGCAAGCAGGCAAGTTCCCCTGAGTGGACCTATTTTGATCTGGTTTGAAACTGATTGGCCGGCGAAGCCGGCCAATTCAGTTAAACAACAATTCTACTTGTTACCAAGTAGAACAAAGAAAAAACCAGTCAAACAAAAAAGTAAATGAATCCAACAAGTACACTGCTAAAGTGCACTTAAAACAGAAGGGTTAATTCTGAAGAACCCTTGATGGGGGGTACCGAGCAAAGCACCCCGCCTAACGCCCACTGGGAGGCAAACTCTGAAACCGTCCCAGTGGACTCGGCGTACGAGTACTCTGCCCGAATACGGGAGTGCACCAGCGCCCGGAACATGGCCACGATGTTTGTTGGGACCCTCCCCTCCAAACACTGCTTCCTGGTTTTACAAATGGCTACCTTAGCCAATGCCAGGAGCAGGTTGACCAGGAGATCCCTAGGCTTATCGTTCCGGGACACTGGGCACCCAAAAATAAAAAGTTGAGGGGAAAAACCCAGCCAGAACTGCAGGAGAAGGCTCCTCAAGAAGGACATGAGGGGCTGCAGTCTAGCGCAACTCGAATAAATGTGATATACGGACTCCCGCTCGCCACAGAAGGGACAGGCGGCGGGGGAGTCCGTGAAGTGTGCCAAATACTCTCCTGTGCTCAGTGCACCGTGGAGGACCCTCCAACCCAAATCCCCGGCGGGACCGGGAACCAAAGATGAATAGAGTTCCCTCCACCGGGGTCTCTCGCCCTCGTTCGCAGGGAATACCCGCCTCCAGATGGTGTCTGGGCGGGTGACAAGGGCGAGGTAATGCACTATATGGAGCACAAGAGAATACAGGACTTTCCTCGGCATGCCGCGGAAACACGCCGGGGACATATCCCCCAACTTGCTGAGGTTGGGGGAAAGGAGAGCCCGAGGGGGTTGCCGTGGCTTCGGTTCCACGCAAAAATCCGGAGAGCTGAAGTTGATAGGCTGACAAGGCTCTCCGGTCTGCAATAACCCCTCAATGAAGGTGCGTGAGTCGGGGTGGATGGCATCCGTAATCTCCTGGACCAAGCGACGAGGGACGCGGGCAGTACGCAGACCCATACGGGGCGCGAGCACCTCTGCTCTTACCCAGTATCGCCGCCCATAGTCCAGGAGATCCCCGACTCTGGTCACCTGCGCCAGGATTAGCCGGCGGCAAATAGAGGGTGAATCCAACATCCGAGCCCCCACTGCCGGATTATACAGCAGGGGCTCGGCGAGGAAATCAACCCCCACCGCCTGTTCCTTCCTGGTCGCGGAGACCAGTTTCCAGGCCTTAAGTAAGTCCCGATAGTATGCCGGCAGCACCGAGAGGTCTCTACCTAAACCCTCGGGCCTGATGATAAACAGTTGCCGATCATACCTCATATTGCGCAGCTGGCGAAAGAAACTGGTTGCCAGCTGGCACCACTGCGGAGACGGATCTGCGAATAGGTATCTCTGCAGGTATTGGAGGCGGAAAGTGTGTAACTGGGAGCGAACACACACCACTCCCTGTCCACCCTCCTCCAAAGGGAGACACGCAACTCCCGCAGAGACCCAATGCTTCCCTATCCAAAGAAAATCCATCAACTTCCTCTGGATCTTGTTGATAAATTCGGGGGTCGGACCCATGGCTATCAGCCGGTGCCAAAGCTGACTGGCCACCAGCTGATTAATCACCAGGGTTCTTCCCCCGAGGGAAAGCATTCTCGACAGATACACCCATGACCCCAGACGAGCAACGACCCGTTCTTCAAGATCACTGAAGTTTTCCGGGGCCGGGACCTCCGCAGCAGACAGGTAGACTCCCAGATACTTGAGAGTATCGCCCTCCCACGAGACATTCCGAAACGCGGGGGGCAAGGAGTCCACCTGTAAGGGACCCACCAGAATGCCAGAGCACTTGGACCAGTTGATCCGAGCAGAAGAGGCCGCGGTATAGACCTCTTGGCACGCTTGTGCCCGCTCTAGATCATCTAGGTCCTGGGCCACGAGGAGCACGTCATCGGCATAAGCCGACAGGACTACCCGCATGTCAGGTTCCCGCAGCACCAGCCCGGTGAGCCTCCTCCTCAGTAGGCAGAGGAAGGGCTCAATGGCCAGCGCGTACAGTTGCCCAGACAGGGGGCACCCTTGACGTACTCCCCGACCAAACACAAAAGGTGCCGTCAGGGACCAGTTGATCTTCACCAGACACTCTGCAGAGGCGTACAGCATCTGGAGAAAGCCCACAAATTGTGGGCCGAAGCCAAACGCCTGCAGGGTCTGCATAAGGTAACGGTGATCCACTCTGTCAAACGCCTTCTCTTGATCTAGGGACAGGAAGGCGAGTGATAGACCAGTCCTTTGTGCGTAATGCATCAGGTCCCGGACCAGAAAGATGTTGTCATGAATACTCCGGCCCGGGACAGTATAGGACTGGTCGGGGTGAATCACCTCTGCCAGCACGGACTTGAGCCTCAGCGAAAGCGCTTTGGCTACGATCTTATAGTCCGTGCTGAGCAGTGATACCGGTCGCCAGTTGGAAATCTGGCGGAGATCCCCCTTCTTCGGCAGCAGAGACAGTATTGCCCGCCGACACGAAAGGGGCATCTCACCGGTCTCCAGGGCTTCGGCTAGGACCTCGGTGAAATCAGGTCCCAGCATCTCCCAGAAAAACCTGAAGAACTCCACAGTCAGCCCGTCCAGACCCGGCGTCTTTCCGCGGGACATGAGATTGAGGGCTTCAGAGAGCTCGGCCATGGTCAAAGGTAACTCAAGCAGCTCCCTTCCATCCTCACTGACCGTGGGAAGCCCCTCCCATAAGACCCTGCATTTATCTGGCTGGATTGACTCCGGAGAAAAAAGATCTACATAGAATCTCCGGGTTCTGTCCCGGATGCTCTCCGGGTCAGTCAAAGGAGTACCGTCCTCTGCCAACAAGCAGGTGATATGTCTACGGTTTCCCCTCTTTTTCTCCAGCGCGTAGAAGAGTCGCGACCCGCGATCCATCTCGCGAAGGAAGTGGATGCGGGATCGCACATACGCCCCCCGAGCTCTCCGATCTTCCAAGTCCCGGAGAGCGTACTTCCTCTCCACGTACATGCTCTGCAGGTATTGGTCTCCTTCCACAGACAGCCTCTTCTCGAGATCGAGCACCTTCTCCCTGACCTGAGGGCCTTGATCTCAGCATCGCGCTGCCTGCTGGCACCTCTGGTATACTCCTGACACACGAGGCGCAGATGAACCTTGCCCACGTCCCACCACTGCTCTAACGTGGCAAAGTCTGACCTGCAACCTCTCCAGGCCATCCAAAAGTCTCGGACCGACGTCTCAAACCCCTTGTCCTCCAACAAAGTATTGTTGAAGTGCCAATATGCGGCTGAAGGTGCTGCAGGTAGCAGCGTCACCGTCACGGACGCACAATTGTGGTCCGAAAACGGCGCCAGCCTAATGGCACTGGACTGGGCTCGCGACAGGCTGTGGCTGGAAATATACAGCCTGTCTATCCGGGACCAGGACATCCGTTCACCCCTAAACACCCTAACATGTGTGAACTCAGTGGATGCCTCAGGATGTTGTTCTCGCCAGACGTCTACCAAGGAGTAGCGGGTGATGACCTCCCGCAAGGCCGACGCAGAACACGGGTGTGGCTCCGGACCATTCCGGTCTTTCCGAGCCTCGAGGGTACAGTTAAAATCACCCCCGAGCACCACGTATTCGTTCGTGTCGACTGTCTCCAGGTATTCAGACATTCTGACGAAGAACTGCCTTCTCAGGGGTCCGGTGGCAGGAGCATACACGTTCAGGAAATTAAACGTGTAGTCCTCGTGTCGGACCCTGATATGCAACAGGCGACCTGGAACAACCGTTTTGGCAAGCAGCAGCTCAGGTTGAAAGGATTCAGAGAACAGGGTCACCACCCCACAAGATGTCGAAGTGAGGTGGCTGAAAAAGACCTTGCCTCGCCACTCCAGATGCCAGCTGGCTTCAGCCTCTGGAGTGGTATGGGTTTCCTGCAGGAAACTCACAGAATACTTTCCCTTCTGTAAAAAGGAGAGTACCTGGAACCTGCGCAACCCGTCCTTACAGCTGTTTACGTTAAGCGTACCGATGCTCAAAGCCATTGGTAGTCAAAGAGTTTTTCCGTCCCACAGGCGCTCAGGGTGCTATACCCCGAGAAGCCTTTACGTGCTCTCGCATCAATTTGTAGAACTTTAGGGCACGAACATGTTCATTAGACCCTGAGATTCTGGCCTTGCGGTTGGCCCTGGTGTATACAAAAAGAGAGTGGAGAATGAACGAAGCATCCTTCCACTTCTTGAGGGCCAACTTCACCTTCTTTTTTCCTTGCTTGTGAAGGGTATCTCCTAGGAACTCATCTATCTCCTGGGCAGGGATAACGGGGCTCAAGGAGCCCACCGACTCTGCGGTGCCAGAGGATGCCTCACTGAGCCCCAACTCCCCAAGCTCCTCTTGGCTGAAAAACTCAAGACCCCCGCCCCTCTCTGTGGGAGCCTTTCTCAGCCCTAGAGTGGGTCCCCTCTTTGGTGTTTCCACGAGGGGGTCCACTATATCCTCCACATCCAACCCCTGGGTAGAATCTTCAGGGGTATCTGGAGGCGGTATGATGGAGGCAGCGGTCTCCCGAGTGTCCTCGGGGGCCACAGAGGCACCCAGTGCCCTCCTAATCTCCTCTATCGCCGTGTGGATAAATGGGATGCCACAGGTGTTCTCACCAACCGCGGGAGGGCACTCGCCAACCGCGGGAGGGCACTCGCCAACCGCGGGAGGGCACTCGCCAACCGCGGGAGGACACTCCTCAGCATGCACCCCAAGGAGAGAGTCCAGCTTGGCAGTCATCTCTGACAAAGACCAAAACTCTCTGCGAAGAGGGCTCACGTCAGACACCCTCCAAGTGTATCCTGAATTGCTCGCTAAAGCCTCCTCTCCTACACCTGCCTTCCCCGCTCCATCCTCTAAATCCTCAACCATGGGGGTCAGCCCTAGCCAATCCCCTCCTTCCGGTGACATAAAACCTGACTTGGCCTCAGGCGCTTCACCCAAAGGTGGTACAGCCGGAGGGAGATTCTGGTCGACCCCCGAGTCTCCGAAGACAGCTACTTTCGGTGTGATAGGTTCACCGAAGCACAAGTCCCCGGGGGATGTTCTCCAACTGGGAGGAGTGTTGGAAGGCTTCCCAACGTCCATTTCTAGGGGCAAAGCCTCATGTTGTTGAGCACTTTGACCTTCCACCCCAGGGACGCCGGGTACCTCCTCTTCCCCTTGTATTCCCTCCAGATCTTCGAGGGGGGGGGGCTGCATATTTATGGATTCCGGCTCACACTGGCTAATCCTAACCAGTGGGCCGGACAGGGCCACCCTGTGCGGAATTGCTGTTACATTCCGCTTCGGAGACTTCTGAGGGTGAACGTAATAAGGTTCACCCTCCTCGCCCTCCTCAATCACCCTCTTGTTTTTGTTTTTAAAAGGCTTCTTCCTGGGGGGTGCTTCCCCAGAAGAGGGTGCCACTGTCTCTCCAGCCGGAGCTTCCTCCTGCTCCCCCGCACCCTGTACGGTGCTTACATTGGGGGTAAGGTGTTCTTGGGGGGGGACAGTGACAACAGAGGGTGACTGTTCTGGGGTGACTCTTTTCTTCTCCCTCTTTTTTGGGGGGAGAGGTTCAGATGTCACTGTTTGAGATGGAGCAGTGACATCTTCTGTGGTCCCAGGGGGGACCTGGGCTCTCAAGGGCTTTTCCTTCTCCCTCTGTTCTTTGGGGAGAGGTACAGACGTCACTGTTCCAGATGGGACAGCGACATCTCTTGTGGTCCCAGGACGGACCTGGGCCCCTGAGGGCCCCGCTGTGGTGGGCACAGCGGTACGGGGTGTCTTGGCAGAGGGAGGGGTGGGTGTAGGAGTTGGGATAGGTACTCTGTTCCCTTTGAGGCAACTCCTGCGAGTATGCCCCAGCTCCTTGCACAAATAGCACCTTACCCCCTCCGTGCCATAGTACACGGTGTATGTTATGCCCTCGTAGCGCACCCCAAAAGAACCCTCCACAGATTCAGTGCTCCCCGGCAGCAGCAGTTGTACCTGCCGCCTAAATGAGAGCACATGCCTCAGCGCCCTATCTCTACAGCCCAAAGATAATTTTATTATGGGGGACTTAATGTCTCCCAGGGCTTGCAGGTATGGCTTCATGAGGCTATCTGGGATGAAGGGGGGCACATTTGACAGAATGACCTTTGTGCCTAACCCCTCCATGGGCTCTATAGGGATGTATTTCCCCCCTACACTGATGCCTTTCTGCACCAGGGTGTGAGTGGCAGCCAGCGTACGGAGGAAGAAAATGCCCCTCCCATACATTTTGCTGGCCGCCACCACAGCAGAGGGACCCACCACATCAGCCACAGCCCTCACATATATCTCCATGTTTAGGCCAGGAGACATTGGGCACCTCACCCCAAGCTTCCTGCTCAGACAGGGCGTGGCCCCAGCATTGTTGTTGCTGGGGCCTTCGCCTGCAACTGCCACATGCGCCCATGTTGGAACTGGGACTGCAGGGGTTACGCTGCTAACAGGTGCTGGGGGAGGCGTGGCCAGGGCACTGGAAGGACCAGGCCTAGGGCTGTGACTAAGAGTGTTGCTCCTAGGGGCCACAGTTTTTGGTGTTTTATATCCGGGCGTCGCCCCCGTTGCCGCACTTGTCCTATTCCCCTTTCCAGGCATGATAACAAATAAGCCTCTAAGTCAGGGGAGGGTATTGCTTAGGGAGAGAGGTACAGAGAGGAAACTGTCTCTTTAAGAAGAGATCTCTCTGCAAGGGGAAAAAACCAGCAGCTTTTAAAAACCTGCTGCAGTTTTAAATCTTTTCCCCCTTATTGGTTACTCTCTCTCTGTTGTAATAAGCAATCACCACAATTTTACAAGTCTTTATAGAAAAGACACAAAGCTCTCAATTGCAAGTGAGAAAGGAATCAGGCTTAAGAAAACAAAAGAGTGAAATTGGAAGTTTAAACAACCAGTAAAAACCTCCAGTAGTGAGGGAGGAGAGAGGGGGTAAGACTGCAGTTTTCCAGCCAGCTAAACTGCAGCTATGCTGGGTTAAACACTGCAGCCCCTGGGTGAAAACCAAAAACGGTTTTTAATCCTGAAAATGCACCCAAAACCCTCTATAAAACTCCCAGTATACTCACAGTATACTCCCCCACAGATCCACAACAAAATATAACAAATAAAGAAAGAATAAAGCCGATTCCTTACCAAATGCTTGGGAGCTCTGCACATACGCTTCTGAATGGAGGGAGAAGCAGGATCCAGCCAGGAAAAAGCACTCACAGCCAAACTGCAAGCAGGCAAGTTCCCCTGTGTGGACCTATTTTGATCTGGTTTGAAACTGATTGGCCGGCAAAGCCGGCCAATTCAGTTAAACAACAATTCTACTTGTTACCAAGTAGAACAAAGAAAAAACCAGTCAAACAAAAAAGTAAATGAATCCAACAAGTACACTGCTAAAGTGCACTTAAAACAGAAGGGTTAATTCTGAAGAACCCTTGATGGGGGGTACCGAGCAAAGCACCCCGCCTAACGCCCACTGGGAGGCAAACTCTGAAACCGTCCCAGTGGACTCGGCGTACGAGTACTCTGCCCGAATACGGGAGTGCACCAGCGCCCGGAACATGGCCACGATGTTTGTTGGGACCCTCCCCTCCAAACACTGCTTCCTGGTTTTACAAATGGCTACCTTAGCCAATGCCAGGAGCAGGTTGACCAGGAGATCCCTAGGCTTATCGTTCCGGGACACTGGGCACCCAAAAATAAAAAGTTGAGGGGAAAAACCCAGCCAGAACTGCAGGAGAAGGCTCCTCAAGAAGGACATGAGGGGCTGCAGTCTAGCGCAACTCGAATAAATGTGATATACGGACTCCCGCTCGCCACAGAAGGGACAGGCGGCGGGGGAGTCCGTGAAGTGTGCCAAATACTCTCCTGTGCTCAGTGCACCGTGGAGGACCCTCCAACCCAAATCCCCGGCGGGACCGGGAACCAAAGATGAATAGAGTTCCCTCCACCGGGGTCTCTCGCCCTCGTTCGCAGGGAATACCCGCCTCCAGATGGTGTCTGGGCGGGTGACAAGGGCGAGGTAATGCACTATATGGAGCACAAGAGAATACAGGACTTTCCTCGGCATGCCACGGAAACACGCCGGGGACATATCCCCCAACTTGCTGAGGTTGGGGGAAAGAAGAGCCCGAGGGGGTTGCCGTGGCTTCGGTTCCACGCAAAAATCCGGAGAGCTGAAGTTGATAGGCTGACAAGGCTCTCCGGTCTGCAATAACCCCTCAATGAAGGTGCGTGAGTCGGGGTGGATGGCATCCGTAATCTCCTGGATCAAGCGACGAGGGACGCGGGCAGTACGCAGACCCATACGGGGCGCGAGCACCTCTGCTCTTACCCAGTATCGCCGCCCATAGTCCAGGAGATCCCCGACTCTGGTCACCTGCGCCAGGATTAGCCGGCGGCAAATAGAGGGTGAATCCAACATCCGAGCCCCCACTGCCGGATTATACAGCAGGGGCTCGGCGAGGAAATCAACCCCCACCGCCTGTTCCTTCCTGGTCGCGGAGACCAGTTTCCAGGCCTTAAGTAAGTCCCGATAGTATGCCGGCAGCACCGAGAGGTCTCTACCTAAACCCTCGGGCCTGATGATAAACAGTTGCCGATCATACCTCATATTGCGCAGCTGGCGAAAGAAACTGGTTGCCAGCTGGCACCACTGCGGAGACGGATCTGCGAATAGGTATCTCTGCAGGTATTGGAGGCGGAAAGTGTGTAACTGGGAGCGGACACACACCACTCCCTGTCCACCCTCCTCCAAAGGGAGACACGCAACTCCCGCAGAGACCCAATGCTTCCCTATCCAAAGAAAATCCATCAACTTCCTCTGGATCTTGTTGATAAATTCGGGGGTCGGACCCATGGCTATCAGCCGGTGCCAAAGCTGACTGGCCACCAGCTGATTAATCACCAGGGTTCTTCCCCTGAGGGAAAGCATTCTCGACAGATACACCCATGACCCCAGACGAGCAACGACCCGTTCTTCAAGATCACTGAAGTTTTCCGGGGCCGGGACCTCCGCAGCAGACAGGTAGACTCCCAGATACTTGAGAGTATCGCCCTCCCACGAGACATTCCGAAACGCGGGGGGCAAGGAGTCCACCTGTAAGGGACCCACCAGAATGCCAGAGCACTTGGACCAGTTGATCCGAGCAGAAGAGGCCGCGGTATAGACCTCTTGGCACGCTTGTGCCCGCTCTAGATCATCTAGGTCCTGGGCCACGAGGAGCACGTCATCGGCATAAGCCGACAGGACTACCCGCATGTCAGGTTCCCGCAGCACCAGCCCGGTGAGCCTCCTCCTCAGTAGGCAGAGGAAGGGCTCAATGGCCAGCGCGTACAGTTGCCCAGACAGGGGGCACCCTTGACGTACTCCCCGACCAAACACAAAAGGTGCCGTTAGGGACCAGTTGATCTTCACCAGACACTCTGCAGAGGTGTACAGCATCTGGAGAAAGCCCACAAATTGTGGGCCGAAGCCAAACGCCTGCAGGGTCTGCATAAGGTAACGGTGATCCACTCTGTCAAACGCCTTCTCTTGATCTAGGGACAGGAAGGCAAGTGATAGACCAGTCTTTTGTGCGTAATGCATCAGGTCCCGGACCAGAAAGATGTTGTCATGAATACTCCGGCCCGGGACAGTATAGGACTGGTCGGGGTGAATCACCTCTGCCAGCACGGACTTGAGCCTCAGCGAAAGCGCTTTGGCTACAATCTTATAGTCCGTGCTGAGCAGTGATACCGGTCGCCAGTTGGAAATCTGGCGGAGATCCCCCTTCTTCGGCAGCAGAGACAGTATTGCCCGCCGACACGAAAGGGGCATCTCACCGGTCTCCAGGGCTTCGGCTAGGACCTCGGTGAAATCAGGTCCCAGCATCTCCCAGAAAAACCGGAAGAACTCCACAGTCAGCCCGTCTAGACCCGGCGTTTTTCCGCGGGACATGAGATTGAGGGCTTCAGAGAGCTCGGCCATGGTCAAAGGTAACTCAAGCAGCTCCCTTCCATCCTCACTGACCGTGGGAAGCCCCTCCCATAAGACCCTGCATTTATCTGGCTGGATTAACTCCGGAGAGAAAAGATCTACATAGAATCTCCGGGTTCTGTCCCGGATGCTCTCCGGGTCAGTCAAAGGAGTACCGTCCTCTGCCAACAAGCAGGTGATATGTCTACGGTTTCCCCTCTTTTTCTCCAGCGCGTAGAAGAGTCGCGACCCGCGATCCATCTCGCGAAGGAAGTGGATGCGGGATCGCACATACGCCCCCCGAGCTCTCCGATCTTCCAAGTCCCGGAGAGCGTACTTCCTCTCCACGTACATACTCTGCAGGTATTGGTCTCCTTCCACAGACAGCCTCTTCTCGAGATCGAGCACCTCCTCCCTGAGGGCCTTGATCTCAGCATCGCGCTGCCTGCTGGCACCTCTGGTATACTCCTGACACACGAGGCGCAGATGAACCTTGCCCACGTCCCACCACTGCTCTAACGTGGCAAAGTCTGACCTGCAACCTCTCCAGGCCATCCAAAAGTCTCGGACCGACGTCTCAAACCCCTTGTCCTCCAACAAAGTATTGTTGAAGTGCCAATATGCGGCTGAAGGTGCTGCAGGTAGCAGCGTCACCGTCACGGACGCACAATTGTGGTCCGAAAACGGCGCCAGCCTAATGGCACTGGACTGGGCTCGCGACAGGCTGTGGCTGGAAATATACAGCCTGTCTATCCGGGACCAGGACATCCGTTCACCCCTAAACACCCTAACATGTGTGAACTCAGTGGATGCCTCAGGATGTTGTTCTCGCCAGACGTCTACCAAGGAGTAGCGGGTGATGACCTCCCGCAAGGCCGACGCAGAACACGGGTGTGGCTCCGGACCATTCCGGTCTTTCCGAGCCTCGAGGGTACAGTTAAAATCACCCCCGAGCACCACGTATTCGTTCGTGTCGACTGTCTCCAGGTATTCAGACATTCTGACGAAGAACTGCCTTCTCAGGGGTCCGGTGGCAGGAGCATACACGTTCAGGAAATTAAACGTGTAGTCCTCGTGTCGGACCCTGATATGCAACAGGCGACCTGGAACAACCGTTTTGGCAAGCAGCAGCTCAGGTTGAAAGGATTCAGAGAACAGGGTCACCACCCCACAAGATGTCGAAGTGAGGTGGCTGAAAAAGACCTTGCCTCGCCACTCCAGATGCCATCTGGCTTCAGCCTCTGGAGTGGTATGGGTTTCCTGCAGGAAACTCACAGAATACTTTCCCTTCTGTAAAAAGGAGAGTACCTGGAACCTGCGCAACCCGTCCTTACAGCTGTTTACGTTAAGCGTACCGATGCTCAAAGCCATTGGTAGTCAAAGAGTTTTTCCGTCCCACAGGCGCTCAGGGTGCTATACCCCGAGAAGCCTTTACGTGCTCTCGCATCAATTTGTAGAACTTTAGGGCACGAACATGTTCATTAGACCCTGAGATTCTGGCCTTGCGGTTGGCCCTGGTGTATACAAAAAGAGAGTGGAGAATGAACGAAGCATCCTTCCACTTCTTGAGGGCCAACTTCACCTTCTTTTTTCCTTGCTTGTGAAGGGTATCTCCTAGGAACTCATCTATCTCCTGGGCAGGGATAACGGGGCTCAAGGAGCCCACCGACTCTGCGGTGCCAGAGGATGCCTCACTGAGTCCCAACTCCCCAAGCTCCTCTTGGCTGAAAAACTCAAGACCCCCGCCCCTCTCTGTGGGAGCCTTTCTCAGCCCTAGAGTGGGTCCCCTCTTCGGTGTTTCCACGAGGGGGTCCACTATATCCTCCACATCCAACCCCTGGGTAGAATCTTCAGGGGTATCTGGAGGCGGTATGATGGAAGCAGCGGTCTCCCGAGTGTCCTCGGGGGCCACAGAGGCACCCAGTGCCCTCCTAATCTCCTCTATCGCCGTGTGGATAAATGGGATGCCACAGGTGTTCTCGCCAACCGCGGGAGGGCACTCGCCAACCGCGGGAGGGCACTCGCCAACCGCGGGAGGGCACTCGCCAACCGCGGGAGGGCACTCGCCAACCGCTGGAGGGCACTCGCCAACCGCGGGAGGGCACTCGCCAACCGCGGGAGGGCACTCGCCAACCGCGGGAGGGCACTCGCCAACCGCTGGAGGGCACTCGCCAACCGCTGGAGGGCACTCCTCAGCATGCACCCCAAGGAGAGAGTCCAGCTTGGCAGTCATCTCTGACAAAGACCAAAACTCTCTGCGAAGAGGGCTCACGTCAGACACCCTCCAAGTGTATCCTGAATTGCTCGCTAAAGCCTCCTCTCCTACACCTGCCTTCCCCGCTCCATCCTCTAAATCCTCAACCATGGGGGTCAGCCCTAGCCAATCCCCTCCTTCCGGTGACATAAAACCTGACTCGGCCTCAGGCGCTTCACCCAAAGGTGGTACAGCCGGAGGGAGATTCTGGTCGACCCCCGAGTCTCCGAAGACAGCTACTTTCGGTGTGATAGGTTCACCGAAGCACAAGTCCCCGGGGGATGTTCTCCAACTGGGAGGAGTGTTGGAAGGCTTCCCAACGTCCATTTCTAGGGGCAAAGCCTCATGTTGTTGAGCACTTTGACCTTCCACCCCAGGGACGCCGGGTACCTCCTCTTCCCCTTGTATTCCCTCCAGATCTTCGAGGGGGGGGGGCTGCATATTTATGGATTCGGGCTCACACTGGCTAATCCTAACCAGTGGGCCGGACAGGGCCACCCTGTGCGGAATTGCTGTTACATTCCGCTTTGGAGACTTCTGAGGGTGAACGTAATACGGTTCACCCTCCTCGCCCTCCTCAATCACCCTCTTGTTTTTGTTTTTAAAAGGCTTCTTCCTGGGGGGTGCTTCCCCAGAAGAGGGTGCCACTGTCTCTCCAGCCGGAGCTTCCTCCTGCTCCCCCGCACCCTGTACGGTGCTTACATTGGGGGTAAGGTGTTCTTGGGGGGGGACAGTGACAACAGAGGGTGACTGTTCTGGGGTGACTCTTTTCTTCTCCCTCTTTTTTGGGGGGAGAGGTTCAGATGTCACTGTTTGAGATGGAGCAGTGACATCTTCTGTGGTCCCAGGGGGGACCTGGGCTCTCAAGGGCTTTTCCTTCTCCCTCTGTTCTTTGGGGAGAGGTACAGACGTCACTGTTCCAGATGGGACAGCGACATCTCTTGTGGTCCCAGGACGGACCTGGGCCCCTGAGGGCCCCGCTGTGGTGGGCACAGCGGTACGGGGTGTCTTGGCAGAGGGAGGGGTGGGTGTAGGAGTTGGGATAGGTACTCTGTTCCCTTTGAGGCAACTCCTGCGAGTATGCCCCAGCTCCTTGCACAAATAGCACCTTACCCCCTCCGTGCCATAGTACACGGTGTATGTTATGCCCTCGTAGCGCACCCCAAAAGAACCCTCCACAGATTCAGTGCTCCCCGGCAGCAGCAGTTGTACCTGCCGCCTAAATGAGAGCACATGCCTCAGCGCCCTATCTCTACAGCCCAAAGATAATTTTATTATGGGGGACTTAATGTCTCCCAGGGCTTGCAGGTATGGCTTCATGAGGCTATCTGGGATGAAGGGGGGCACATTTGACAGAATGACCTTTGTGCCTAACCCCTCCATTGGCTCTATAGGGATGTATTTCCCCCCTACACTGATGCCTTTCTGCACCAGGGTGTGAGTGGCAGCCAGCGTACGGAGGAAGAAAATGCCCCTCCCATACATTTTGCTGGCCGCCACCACAGCAGAGGGACCCACCACATCAGCCACAGCCCTCACATATATCTCCATGTTTAGGCCAGGAGACATTGGGCACCTCACCCCAAGCTTCCTGCTCAGACAGGGCGTGGCCCCAACATTGTTGTTGCTGGGGCCATCGCCTGCAACTGCCACATGCGCCCATGTTGGAACTGGGACTGCAGGGGTTACGCTGCTAACAGGTGCTGGGGGAGGCGTGGCCAGGGCACTGGAAGGACCAGGCCTAGGGCTGTGACTAAGAGTGTTGCTCCTAGGGGCCACAGTTTTTGGTGTTTTATATCCGGGCGTCGCCCCCGTTGCCGCACTTGTCCTATTCCCCTTTCCAGGCATGATAACAAATAAGCCTCTAAGTCAGGGGAGGGTATTGCTTAGGGAGAGAGGTACAGAGAGGAAACTGTCTCTTTAAGAAGAGATCTCTCTGCAAGGGGAAAAAACAGCAGCTTTTAAAAACCTGCTGCAGTTTTAAATCTTTTCCCCCTTATTGGTTACTCTCTCTCTGTTGTAATAAGCAATCACCACAATTTTACAAGTCTTTATAGAAAAGACACAGAGCTCTCAATTGCAAGTGAGAAAGGAATCAGGCTTAAGAAAACAAAAGAGTGAAATTGGAAGTTTAAACAACCAGTAAAAACCTCCAGTAGTGAGGGAGGAGAGAGGGGGTAAGACTGCAGTTTTCCAGCCAGCTAAACTGCAGCTATGCTGGGTTAAAACACTGCAGCCCCTGGGTGAAAACCAAAAACGGTTTTTAATCCTGAAAATGCACCCAAAACCCTCTATAAAACTCCCAGTATACTCACAGTATACTCCCCCACAGATCCACAACAAAATATAACAAATAAAGTAAGAATAAAGCCGATTCCTTACCAAATGCCTGGGAGCTCTGCACATACGCTTCTGAATGGAAGGAGAAGCAGGATCCAGCCAGGAAAAAACACTCACAGCCAAACTGCAAGCAGGCAAGTTCCCCTGAGTGGAAGATGCTATGGAGTGAGCCCATAACCATTTAAATGTGGGAGGGGGTGAGCTTAAATTAAGTAGGAGGTTGCCAACCTCCAATCAGCCATGACTAGCTGGACAAGAATTGTAAAACATACTGGACACCTAACAAGCTCCTATTAAACCCCCAAAATACCCACAACATATATATAAGCATATGAGTGTCAGAGGAGTGCTACTGAGCATGGCAATATGCATTAAAACCAGAGACATAACATAAAACATAAAACATTAAGAATTTATATTAGCGTTAGGGACCCCTGATATGTGGTCTGCCTTGGCGTTGGCTCAGGGGCTTACAACAATTTTGGCCAAAAATGTCAAACTAAAAGACCATTTACTTATTAGATATTTAACCATATATATTTAGGCACTGTACCGTGTATGAGTCTCACTAGATGTGCTAAAAACTGAGCTTTGTCTGTGTTTTATGTTATGTCTCTGGTTTTAATGCATATTGCCATGCTCAGTAGCACTCCTCTGACACTCATATGCTTATATATATGTTGTGGGTATTTTGGGGGTTTAATAGGAGCTTGTTAGGTGTCCAGTATGTTTTACAATTCTTGTCCAGCTAGTCATGGCTGATTGGAGGTTGGCAACCTCCTACTTAATTTAAGCTCACCCCCTCCCACATTTAAATGGTTATGGGCTCACTCCATAGCATCTTCCACTCAGGGGAACTTGCCTGCTTGCAGTTTGGCTGTGACATCTCTAATACAGAGTGCTTTTCCTGGTAATGTACAGGTTAATAAAAGCTTCAGTCAGACAGAACTTTGCAGCTAATATTGACAGATTTACTATAAATCATTTTTCCTGTTATTAAACAGGTTATTAAGAATTTATATTAGCGTTAGGGACCCCTGATATGTGGTCTGCCTTGGCGTTGGCTCAGGGGCTTACAACAATTTTGGCCAAAAATGTCAAACTAAAAGACCATTTACTTATTAGATATTTAACCATATATATTTAGGCACTGTACCGTGTATGAGTCTCACTAGATGTGCTAAAAACTGAGCTTTGTCTGTGTTTTATGTTATGTCTCTGGTTTTAAAACTAGGGAATGACTCAAATTGTCAACCCTTAACATGAAAATGGATAGTGACTCAAGAAACACTTGGATCGGTCAGAATAAATCACAACAGGTTAATGGGTTCACAGGCACCTATACAAAGCTAAAGATAATACGTACTACACACCAATGAAGTGACTAGTCAAAATATAAATGACAATCTTAAACCATCATAAATCTGCTTGAGCATACAATTATGTAACCAATACCAACAGCACAAATAAATCACTTGAAGGAAAAAGGTGGCATGATGGGATGAAGTCACTAGATGTGTAGAGCAATGAAGTGTGTGAATAGCATGTATGGAAAATTACCTGATGAACGCCTATTAGATAACCTTGTGTGTGTTGTCAGTATCCATAATGAAAAAATAGAGTGTCACAGTCCAAAGATTAGTTGCACCAGTGCTGGGTAGCATAGTTACGTGAACATCTGTCAGGGGTCCTGCCTAGCACCCCCACTCCGACGCGTTTCGTCCAGAGACTTAGACTTGGAGTGGGGGTGCGTCGGAGTGGGGGTGCTAGGCAGGACCCCTGACAGATGTTCACGTAACTATGCTACCCAGCACTGGTGCAACTAATCTCTGGACTGTGACACTCTATTTTTTCATTATGGATACTGACAACACACACAAGGTTATCTAATAGGCGTTCATCAGGCAATTTTCCATACATGCTATTCACACACTTCATTGCTCCACACATCTAGTGACTTCATCCCATCATGCCACCTTTTTCCTTCAAGTGATTTATTTGTGCTGTTGGTATTGGTTACATAATTGTATGCTCAAGCAGATTTATGATGGTTTAAGATTGTCATTTATATTTTGACTAGTCACTTCATTGGTGTGTAGTACGTATTATCTTTGGCTTTGTATAGGTGCCTGTGAACCCATTAACCTGTTGTGATTTATTCTGACCTATCCAAGTGTTTCTTGAGTCACTATCCATTTTCATGTTAAGGGTTGACAATTTGAGTCATTCCCTAGTTTTGCCCACTTGTGTCTATGGGTAGTACCCGTGACAGGGGTCCTAGCCTTTTTTAAGTGTTTTTAATCATGTACTGCTGCGGCCAAGTTTATTCGAGCATTTGCCCGTTCTTGGCCGCAGCAGTAGCCTGGCGCGCGCCCGAGGGTGACGGGCGAGCGCCGAAGCAGCGGAAGAGCGCCCTCTGATCGGGGCGCTCTCCCTACCGCTGCCGGGTCCGCCGGGTCCCCCGGAACCCCCTGCCGCCGTCCCCCACATCGCGGGACACCAGGGCTCCCTCGGGGAGCCCTGGACGCGCGTGCAGGGGGCGCAGGCTCCCGAAGACGCGTGACCGCGCGTCTATGACGCGCGGCACGCCGAGGGGCGGCCACTAGCAAGCCGGGAAATCTCCCGGCTTGCGGATCTGGCCGCACTGCAATTAAGTGTGTCGGCAGTGTACTGTTTACTTATCCTTTTTTGCACTGTGTCAAATAAATAAAATACTATATGTTAATCTGCATACCTGAGTGCTCCCATACGGGTTACTTTTTTCTCTTTTTACTCATATATATATATATATATATATATATATATATATATATATATATTGCGCGCGCACAAACACATATAACATTTTATCCAACTTTTTCATTTATCATTTGTAGAGAAAATGAACATTGTCGCCAGAAGCGCTATTTTTTCAAAATGTAACATCTCTACTAGTGTAAAATGATACTTCATATAAAGCAGGTTATGGGACCCAGTATAAAATGACTATAATGTCTCTTATCACATCCCAGTATATGGATACTTTCTATTATCACAAGCTGCTAACATGTGACAGGGCTCAGAGTCTGAGCCCAGAATGTGACATACTGAACATTCTCATTCTAAATTTCAAAAAATATTGTGTTGATTTCTGACCTGACTGCCGTGGTTACAGCTCAACCACTCTGTTCTACTGCATGTCACCATTTTCTGCCACAACCAGCTGACGGTGGATCTGCAAGGAGTTCAACGCTCATTGGCATCACATCTGTGGCTTGGTTAACGTATCATTTCTCCAGCTTTTTATTGTATTGTTTTGAAGTAGATTATATTTATTTAGTTGAATAGATATTTATTTAGTTTAATAGATATTTATTTAGTTAAATAGATTATATTTGTAAGTTTAATAAGTTATATTTCTTAGTTTAATAAGTTATATTTCTTAGTTTAATAAATTATATTTCTTAGTTTAATAAGATATATTTGTTAGTTTAATAAGTTATATTTCTTAGTTTAATAAATTATATTTCTTAGTTTAATAAGTTATATTTCTTAGTTTAATAAATTATATTTCTTAGTTTAATAAGTTATATTTCTTAGTTTAATAAGTTATATTTGTTAGTTAATAGATTATATTTGTTAGCACAGTAGATTATATTTACTAGTATTTAAGTCTCCCCCTCAGTGCCCCATTAGCACCCGTGTGCATATTTCACATCTTTTCGGAGTCGCTTATTTTTTAGACCCTCGGAGCCGAAACCTAAAGGGGTCAGTTAAGAAAGTCCGGATCAAGAGGAGCCGCACAGTTTAAAGACAGAACATTTCCAAGGGAGATGGAGACAATTTGGGTAAGATCTGATTAAAGGACAACCTTTGGGGAAGGAAAGGGTGACGCGGGAGTGTAAGAGGGGGGTGAGAGAGCAAGGTGGTGTGTCAGATTGGGGCAGAGCAAGAGAACGCAAAAATGATGGGGATTTGCTGCACACTAAAAAAAACAATTAGTCATACTTTTACCGGTGCCCCTTAGTCTCAGGGAAGACCGGCATTTCGTCCAATGGATACAATATGATTGATGGAAAAGGGCACACGGATTTGAATAAAAAAAGATAATTTATTGTGCCACAGACTACAATGTTTCGGCTGCTGGCCTTTCTTTATTGGCTTTAGTGGGTTTAGCCACTTTACCTGAGAAAGGCCAGCAGGCTGAAATGTTGGTTCTATGGCAATGCAAGAGAAAACAGGTTGGGGGGGTGGGTTCTCGCAAGGTCGCCGACCCATGGGTGAGTGTCCCCGGTGGCAACTAGTCCTGGACCCCGGGAAAGCTGTCTGTGGCCCATACAAGCTGAGTAACATGTAGAAAGGACACATGTATGTTCAGAATGAGTTAGCATGGTATTTTGAGAGGCATCATAGCAGGTCAGTGCAAGTCAGTGCAGAGCACTGCAAGGTCAGTCAATATGAGGAAGGGTCCGATGGAGGAGTTGGAGGGTCCCAGAATATCTCTTAAAGCAGGGGTGCGCAAATCGAGGGGTGCGACATTTTCTTGGGGAGGAGGGGCTCGGCGCTTACAGTGGCCCCTCGCTCTTCCCCACAGCATTTAAATTAAATGCCGGAAATCGCGCGCAAGGCCTCTGTAAGTTCCCTTTCCTTGTCTCCGGCGGCTTCTGGAGACAGCAACGTGGCGTCACATGATGTGGCATTGCCATAGCAACGTGATATCACATGACGTCGTTACATCAGAACGTCGGAGACAAGGTGGGGAGGGTGGAGGGGGGAGCAGGGGAAAAAGGTTGCGCAACCCTGTCTTAAAGCATTGTCTTGCATACAGATCAGAGGCGAAGAATGGATATGGATATCCGATGTTAAGGAAGAAATAATACTGAGATCACTACCGCTAAGACCGATTCGATGGAAGAAGGTGAGTGATGAAATAGCCGTCACTGTGTAACTCTTCCAATTACCTGCAACTTCATGCAAAGAAATAGCAACGCTTGTTTTTAACGCATTAAGCGCCTAATGGGGAATTCAACTGCTGAGAGTTTAAGGGAGTTACTCACCAAACTCAGCGACGTTTCTGTGTCTCTGTGATAACTCCCCCAGGACATGCTTGAAAACCAGAGGTAACTCAATGTATTTTTGATAAATAGAAACATGACCTTCTGGGGAGGGGTATATAATGGGTACTGGGCCTGGTGAGGTGGGTATAACGGGTTCTGGGCCTGGTGAGGTGGGTATAACAGGTACTGGGCCTGGGGAGGGGCGTATAGCAGGGTACTGGGCCTTGGGAGGGTTGTATAACTGGGTACTGAGCCTGGGGAGGTGGGTATAACGGGTATTTGCCCTGTGGAGGGCGGTATAACGTGGTATTGGGGAGGGGGTATAAGTGGCACAGGAGCTCTTGCGATACAGAGTATCACTGTCCCTGGTTACAAACACTTCATGTCTCCTGCAGATCAGGACACGCACGAAGGTGGTGCCCTTTGTGCCACCAGACGACGAGGCGGGCTACGAGGCGGACGACGAGGCATACGATAAAGCGGGCGTCAAGTGGTGCGAAGAGGTGGGCTACAAGGCGGCCGATGAGGCAGACGACGAAGCGGATGTCAAGTCTGGCGACGTGGTGGACGATGGCCTAGGAGAATACGAGAGGTGTGGACGGATCTGCTGCTTCACCTTTTTTAGGCGGAGGAGAAGACCCCGGGAGCAGGTAGCAGAATACGAGAGGTGCGGACAGATCTGCTGCTTCACCTTTTTTAGGCGGAGCAGCAGACCCCGGGAGCAGGTAGCAGAGGAGCCAGGGCGTAGATCCAGGGGTATTCTAGGGGCCCTGAGAAGTTGGTTTGACCGCAGGAGAGGCAGATAAGATCAGGAAGGCTGCGGGAGGGGCAGGTACTAGAGGGAGATTGGGATATTGGGCGTGAGAGGGTGAGAGAGAACAAGGAGCAGGGCCGGAGCACGGGTTTCATGCGCCCCAGGCGAAACTTAAAATTTGTGCCCCAGTTGTATAAAAAATAATAAGATAAATAAAATAATAAAATAAACAGTGGCGTAGCTATCGGGGCTGCAGGGGGTGCGACCGCACCCCAGCGCGACGCAAAATAAAAATAAAAGGGCGCCAAAATACTGGATAAAAAAAAGAATAATAATTTTTAAAAAAAGATAAATAAATTAGAAATAATAAGAGGAAAAAATAATAATGATTATTAATGCGCCCCTAGGACCTTTGCGCGCTAGGCGACCGCCTAATGGCCGGCCGGCCCTGCGAGGTATGCGGGAGGAAAAGGGGTGAATGGGATAGATATGTAGGGGGATGGGGGAGCAGGTGAGTTATACACAGGGGCACAAGGGCCCCATCACCCGCATCTCTATATACTGAGTGTGCCCCTGTGTATAACAACGCTGATCTGTGCTGCTCCATCTGATCTCACTGCGCAGTGATCCAGGGACCATCCGATCGCCATTTAATGGGGTCAGGAAGGAATTTTTTTCCCCCATTGCACAGCAGGGGTTATGTTTCGCCTTCCTCTGGATCACAGCAACAAACAGCCCTTTGTGCATGAATTATCAGTGAGATCTTTATACACCCTGCATTGGTCTTCACCCCTTTGCTGCCGGAGGGGCCTGCAGTGCATTGCTCTGCGTGTTACTATATCGCTCTGCAATGTGCTGCAGGCCCCTCCCAGCAAAGAGATTAATTATTTCAATAAAATACTCTCTTTAATCCAACCTATGTGTAGTGTCTTTTCTATCCGTTGTATCTATTGCTAACAGCTCAGTGATTCTTCCCCAGGTCGCTGCACTAGTGTCACACTGCCAAGCCGGGTGTGAGGGAGATTTATAGGGTCACATATACACTTCTGCCAAAACACGAGTGCAAACAGGGAGCCCCTCTGATCTCATATCTTTTATTACACAAAACGGTATCTAAAAAGGTAAAAAGAACATACATGGGATTCTGCTACAAATATCTCTCTAATTACAAACCAATTAGCAAATCATTCAGATTAGAGTCGAGCGAAAAGAAAGGGTTAAGTATCTCATGTACAGTATATGCAGTGCAGGCTGTTCTGCGCATTACATGCAGGGGGCAAAGGTTAGGAGATATAAGTAATGCTGATCTCAGAGCTGACCGGCTGACCTGCTCTACCGGCTGACCGGCTGACCTGCTCTACTGGCTGACCGGCTGACCTGCTCTTCTGGCTGACCGGCTCTACCGGCTGACCGGCTTCCCTTCTTCCAGCTAACTGACCTGAATTGTGGCCCCTGTATCTCCCAATTAAACGTTTTATTGGCATATTCTTGTTTGACTCGTTCTATACAGACATTTTCTATACATTCATTGTGGGATTTGATAACATCTGTAAGATCTCTCAGAACATCACATTCTGTACGTTTGTGCTGAATATTTTTCCATTCTCAATTTACTTAGGGGCCTATGCAGAGAGCAGCGCTGGAAATAATTGGAATTGGTAATAAATTGTACCTGTAATGGCGTGATTTTATCTCCATATGCAGAAAGGTCAGAAAACTGCATTTAAAATCATGCTTGATTATGGAGAGTTTCAACCGGCGAGATGCGCGCTGGTGAAACATGTTTGAAAAAAAGCGCGTTTTTTTTTTTTTTTTTTCACTCTCGCCGGTAAGCTCCAGTTTCCTGCCAACTTTTGTTGGCGGAGCTAATTGTAGAATTTCTCTCCATTTTAATGGCGCGAACAGCCGCTAGATGGCGATCGTGCCTTTCTGCATACGGCCCTTTTCAAAACTGGCGAGATTTTGGTTCTCGCCAGCCGTGCGGCGAGTTCTACTAAAAAAAAAAAAAATGGCGCTTTTTACTCAACTCGCCATTTCCAACCTTATTATAGCCATATAACGCTAAAAAACGCCGAAATTTCCGTTCGCGCTGCTCTCTGCATAGGCCCCTTAATATTAGTTTTTGGCTTCAATTATTTATATCGAGCCCAAAATACCTTTATACAGAATGCTGTTCCCTTTATCCCACAAATGCTGCTTCATTAAAGCCCAGGGGTGGCACTTTGTGCATTCTCAAACTTTTAGGCAACATCCCTAATTTCCAAAAGTGGGATAAAATCTGTGCATATTTAAATGGTTAATTTTTCCATTTTTCCATTGTGACAAAATATCAATTTTCTCACTCAGACTACAAAATCCCTCCCCAAATATATCCGTTTCACATAAAAGTGTGTGCGCGTCTTCTTCCGCCTAACTGGCACGTCGTCCTTACGGGCGCCACTCCTTGTAACTCCACGCTGCCCTCCAGTGGCAAAAGAAATAAGATACATTTACTGTACTCGTCTGGCAGCTGCTCCCGTATAAGGTGGGTAACTCTGTATTAGGGGTCTTGGTTAGAGTATATTTTATACTTATGTCGGATAGATGAGGAATTAATATTCCTAACGGGTTATTGTGAGAGGCCTTAGATCTTATCCTATATGCACGCAGCCCTCGCCTCTCTGACCTTGAACACGTACTTCAATCTGATTTTTTGAGACGTGAAACTGGATTTCCCAAAACAAACTGATTTTAAACACTGACAAGACTGTAACAATGGTATTTGGGACCAGAGCTAAATTGCTAAAGCTGCCAATGACAGAGCTTCAGATAAAAACCAGCTCTAATACCATCCTAGCCCCTGTTACTTGTTTGAAATAACTGGGCATATAGTTCAACTCCCATTTAACATTTGGGTTGCACATTGATACCCTGACATCCAAATCCTATGCCAAACTAGGTGTACTTTACAGGAACAAATCCTCCCTAAGGCCCTCATGCAGTAATCGCCTACAGCGATTCAGTAAGCCCAGAGAAGCTGGCGATTAGAGCAAAAATAACCGTTTTTTTTTTTTGCCGGAAAATAAATAAATAAATAAAATCTGCAGACGCGCGGTGATAAGCCACTTTTCGGCACTGATCGCCAGTTTTTCAAACACGCTCAATTCTATAAGCTCTGATCAGCTTATTGCGGCTGATTGCCACTTTAAAATTGCTGTTTCTTCTCCAAATTGTCCCGCCACAAAAGTTGGCAAGAAGGTGGGGTGAAGCTGCGATGAAAAAAACATGCATGTGTCCCGGAGCGGATATCCATTAATATCAGCACCAGAAACCCCCGGCATGAATCCGATGCATAAAAAATGCATTTACAGGCAACTTCATTACCGCCAAGGCAATGAAGGGGTTATACACCCGTGCCAGGCTTATTGTGGGTAGCGGGGGTGGGAGAAGGTGGCATTTGGCCCTGGGTGGGTGTTTAGGCCTTGCCAGGGGGTTGGGGGATGACTTAACCTTTTCTTTAACTTAGCGGTTAATACCGCTAAGGTAATGAAGGGGTTAACCCCTCCCACTACCCCCCCACCCAGTAGGCCTAAACACCCATCCTTGGGGCCAATAGCCCGTTCACCCACCCCCGCTACCCACAATAAACACAAATACACATAACAGCCCCACTGGCCACCTCCTAGGTCCCTAATAAACCATTACAATATTCATAAAACCATTATTTTGTTTACACCCAGGATTATTACATGGGATTAGGGCTATGTTATTCAGTGAGGGGTTGTATGTTTGTATTCGTAGGGACAGGCAAGGCCGGAGCCAGATGGGGTTCTCCTGCCTCTTTCCTCCCTGTCTCCTGACCCTTCCTGTAGCCGGACAAAGAAGAAGAAGCAGGCACACGGTCTTACTCAAAGGAGGTTTAATATGCCATAAAGTCCAATGTTTCGGCAGTCAAATACTGCCTTTCTCAAGGTGAAGGCTACCAAACACAAGAAAACAGTCACAATATATACCACCCCCCCTGATACTCACCCCTCCCCATTCTGCCACATAACCAGGATGCTGACGCCCACCTGATGACGCCAGAGCTACCATATGGCGCCCCCTAGTGACGTCAGACGTCTAGGTCTAAATCCCTGGCAATACAGCATAGAGCTGTCTTGGAGGACTGCAGCCACAGCCACACATGGGGGAGTGTTCAGTCTGGGGAGAGGTGTGGCTGTGGCTGCAGTCCTCCAAGGCAGCTCTATGCTGTATTGCCAGGGATTTAGACCTAGACGTCTGACGTCACTAGGGGGCGCCATATGGTAGCTCTGATGTCATCAGGTGGGCGTCAACATCCTGGTTATGTGGCAGAGTGGGGTGAAATAGGACCGGTATCTGTTAGACTTCCATCGCCCTATCTTTTGTATCGCAGCTACTGACAGCCCCGCGCGTGATGCTTCCGTTGCCGCCCCAATCCGGAACGAATGTGTCCCGTATTGTGCCTCGTCGAGGCCCTGGTGTCTTAGGCACATGCGGAAAACCCGCAGGTACTGGAATCTAGATAACGGTACCCCGTCCGCGTGAAGGAGCAGGGGGCCCTGACCGTCTGGCCTGCATGCCAAGTATTCCCTGAGCGTGCTCACTGGGCAAAATTTGGTCCCTGGTAGCCTAGCAAAGATATCCACGCTCCCCTCCCCCGCTGGTCTGTTTTTGACCTTTTCACGTGTAGTTTGACCCACCCTTCCCCTAAGACTATGTCCTCAAACTGCATCCCTCCCTCGCCTTTGCGCGACGCGCACACCAGTTCCCCGGCTCGCAGTGCTGCGAAGAAAGCCAATGCAAACGTCAGCCGGAAAAGTTTCGCCTCGAACCCCGATAGGCACACTCTGTCTGCGGCCTGCATTAAACCCTCTAATATCGCTGGTGTCACTGGCCTTCTGCTGTCATTTGCCGCCGTCCCCTTCGTTAACCACGCTAGGACCCTTTTGATGATAAATGCCTTCGTTGGGTCCCCCTTGCCCTCTAGCTGCAAAAAGAAGGAGACTCCTGTCACTTTTTTCCCTATGGATCCTCCCGATAAACCCCTTGCCCTTAAGTTTAGGACAAATGATAGCAAGGTCCCGACTCCCAATACGTCGAGACCCAATTCCCCTGCCAGACTTTGATAATCGCGCCACGCTGCCGAATAGGCCCGCCACGTACCCGGAGCCAGCGATGATCGTACCAACGAGGTCACTGGGTCGTCGCCAGCACCCAAAGGTCTGCAGGGCATGGACTGCCGATTAGGTCCGCCCCGGGGGCCAGTCTCCGAAACAGCGCCATCTGTAACCGGGATAAGGCATCAGCAATGTTATTCACCACCCCCGGGACATGTCGAGCCTTGAACGCTATGTTCAATTGCAAGCATGCCAGTACGAAACAGCGCAGAAGGGACAGCACCGGCGGGGAGCGTGAGCCGAAATTGTTCACGGCTTCCACTACACCCATGTTGTCTGTCCAAAAAATTACTTGCTTATTCGCGAATAAGTGACCCCACAGGCGCACTGCGACGAGCAAGGGAAATAGTTCCAAGAACGCCAAGTTCTTAATGAGCGGCATCCCCCGCCAGTGGGGAGGCCACCGCTCCGCGCACCATGCCCCACCGAAGTAGGCCCCAAAACCGACTGACCCTGAGGCGTCTGTAAACAACTGCAACTCTGTGTTGTTGGATGGGGGACCTCGCCACAAGGTTCTGCCGTTATAATCCTTTAAAAAACGCAGCCACACCGTCAAGTCCTTTCGGATTTCGGCGGTGATGCGGATGAAGTGGTTGGGTCGTCTCACCCCGACCGTTGCTGCGGAGAGGCGCCTGGCGAAAACCCTCCCAGCCGGCATTACGCGCGCAGCAAATACTAAGTGGCCTAGCAGCGCCTGGAAGTGCCTCAATGATGTTTTCTTGAGAGCTATGAATTCGCGGAGAAGCCTGCTTAGGGCGACCAGCTTCTCCGGAGGGAGCCTGTACTCCATCGCCTCAGAGTCGATTTCTATGCCCAAAAAGGTAAGAGTGGTTGTTGGCCGCACCGTCTTCTCGTCGGCCAAAGGAACGCCGAACTCACGCGCCAGGGCTGAAAATTCGAACAGCCACCTAGCGCATAAGTCCGAAACCCTGGGGCCAACAAAAAGGAAGTCGTCCAAGTAGTGCATGACCCCCGCTGCCTGCACCCTCTTCCGGGCCACCCATTCTAGGAAGGTGCTAAATGTCTCGAAATAAAAACAAGAAAGCGCCCCTCCCATTGGTAAGCATAAGTCTATGTAGTACTGACCTTCGAGCATGCAGCCTAGCAAATGAAAGCACTCGGGGTGGACTGGCAAGTGTCTGAAGGCCGATTTGATGTCAGCTTTTGACATTAGAGCCCCTTCTCCCATCCTTTCCACCAGCGCTGCGGCTTGATCGAAGTTCGCGTAAGACACCGAACTCAACTCCCTGTCAATGCCGTCGTTTACCGACGACCCCTCGGGGTAGGATAGGTGTTGTATCAACCTATACTCCCCAGCCTCTTTTTTTGGGGACCACTCCCAATGGGGAAATCCTGAGATTAGGCAAGGGAGGGGACTCGAAGGGGCCAGCCATCCTTCCCAATTGGACTTCCTTACAGACCTTTTCCCTAGCTACGTCACCGTGTGTCCTGACCGATTTCAAGTTCCGACTAAACTCAGATCCCGCTTGATATTCAAACGGGATCCTAAACCCCTCCTTAAACCCAGCTAAGAGTAGCTGGGCTGCTTCCCTATTGGGATACCTTGCTAGCCACGGTGCCAAATTGGCGACGATTATTGGTGTCGCTGCCCTCGCGTCCAAACGTCCGCCCTGCGCCCCTCCCCCTGCGACCGCCCTTCTTAAAACACTTTGCCTGGGCGTGGCGGCCGCCGCAAAAGGAGCAGATGTGTTGGAAACGGCAGTTGTCGTACGTGCAGTTGGACTGGTTAAACGGCCAACAGACGCCCGAGTTGGTGTGCAGCGACTGGCTAGTCCCTGGTACGTTATTCCGCCATGCCCCCCTACCTCCGGTGCCGCACCCTCGAAAGGAATCTGCCCCGCCCCCAGACACAAACTGCAGATACAGGTTGACATCCTTGACGTTCCATGGTATCACCACCTCTTGGGCCTTCATTGATTGCCTAAAGCACCGGTCATATGTCCACCAACCCGTTCCCCCGTAAGTGTGGTGTGCTTCCTCGATCATGTCGTGATACGTAAAGAGCGATGCGCACGCCTGGGGATCCTTCTCCCCAATTACTCCAGCCAGGATAACAAATGCCTTCGACCAATTGCGAAAGGTGTGTGGGAAAAGCCTCTTTTCCACATCCACCTTCTTCGCTTCCCCCGTCTTTGAGGACGCGGCCAACGCCTCCCTGTAGCCTGGTAGCAGAGATAATATATCTACGTACTCCCCGGCCCATATCTTGTCCTTCACCTCTTTCAGCAAGTGCAAGCCCACTGAGCTAGGTCTGGATGTATAAGAGACCTTATATGCCGCATCGGGCATCCTCTTATCCTTGGCTAGCTCCTCTGAGGCGGGTGCCGCCTGAGGGAGGGGGAGCGTGGAGGATGGTGATTCCACTTGCCCGGCCTGCCCACCAGCCCCTAGAGGTGTGTTGTTAACCGCCTGCGGGCGGGAACAGCGGCCACTGCCGCTGCTGGAACTACAGGTGTCGCTACCGCTGGCGCCGCCCCCAATGCTGGCGCTACGACTGTCGCTATAGCTGGAGCTATCGCCGCTGCTGATGCGATTAGCGTTGCTAGAACTGGCGCTGCGCTTATCGCTGGTGTCACTACTGCTGGTGACTCTGCCGGTGCATGAGCATCAACAGCTGCCTCTGGAACCAGCCTTCTTCCTTGCTTCGCGCGTCAGCCTGCAGTTGTATGATTTTGTCTACGAAGTACATTCTGATTGATGCGCTAAGTGTCGCGGGAGTGTGATTTCAATTTGCGTGATTTAACTATGTGTTCCGTCTACTGGGTTTTTCTGTGAGTATGGGAAGTATCGAGGGTCGACGGAGGCGGATCCGATCCGGATGAAAACTGAATTGCTACTCGCACGAGGTACCGAAACTGACTGAAAGAAACATGAATTGATATGTTATCATCGATACATGGGACCTTCTGCTAACCGAAGAAGGGGCGTTAGGCCTGCTATTTGCAACCGCCCCTTTACCCCCTTCCCGCATGCATATTTGCTATACCAGCATATTTTCCTGATCGTGCCCAGTCAGGGAGTGGGATTACCCGCACCATCCCTGGCCATGCGCTGAACAGGAAGTGGGATTACCCACACCAAACCAGAGGCATGCGGCCCTGTGCTGAACAGGGAGTGGGGGGTTACCCGTCCATAGCAGGGCCATGTGCTGAACAGGAAGTGGGGTTACCCATACAATAGCAGGGCCGTGTGTTAAACAGGAACTGGGATTACCCATACAACCGCAGGGCCGTATATTAAACAGGAACTGGGATTACCCATACAATAGCGGGAGCCAAGTGCTGAACAGGAAGAGGGATTACCCATATGATAGAGGGAGCCAAGTGCTGAACAGGAAGAGGGATTACCCATACGATAGAGGGAGCCAAGTGCTGAACAGGAAGAGGGATTACCCATGCCCTACCATGGCCTGCGCTGAACAGGAAGTGAGATTAACCCCTACACGCGTTATACCTCTGCCTGCAGCATAACGCACCATATACCCCACGTCGTCCTGAATGTAGCATGTAACGCTGGACCAATACAGCACATGACCCCCAAAGGCAGTATATACACACACCATATGCTCCACGCAATGGCCCGAAGCCAAGCATGCAGCATATACACCATATAATCCAAACCCGTCATGTAACCGCGCATGTGGTCTATAAACATTATATTCAGAACCCAGCACGTAACCATGATTGCAGTGTATACCATATAATCCAAATACAGCACGCCACCACCACTGCGGTACCGTATACACCCCTGTAACCCAAATACCGCACATTATAACACTGACTGTAGCATATATACCCGTTATAATCCAATACGGCGCGTAACCTTGAATGCAGTATATCCACTATACCTGCCATGTAACCCACTTAAAGCACATTATAACACTGAATGCAGCATATATACACCTTATACTCCACATGCCGCACGTAACCGTGAATGCAGTATATACTCTATAAACGACTTTATAACCCTGAATGCAGCATATATACACTTTATAATCCACATACAGCACTTACCCTGAATGCGGTATATACACTATGTACGCCATGTAACCCAATTACAGCACATTACAACACTGAATGCAGCATAAATACATAGGGTGACCAGATTTCGAAAATGAAAAACCAGGACACCTTAAAAAATAATTTATTAAACAAATGACATCACGTGACACCCCCCGTTGCCATGACAACAAGACACTCTGATGCCCCTGCAGTGTTAGTGTGTATAGAGGTGGGGGCTTTGCTTGGGCCCTTCAACTCTTACAGCCAGGGCATTATTGGCCAGGAATGCCCAGTTCGGAGGGGATTACTACTTCAAAATGTATTTGATTCGTAACAACATCAAAAAACTCTAATACCAATAACTAACAACCACAGACAATGATTATCTAAACCATCAAATTAAATGTCTACGGCCCTTGTTCAAGCATGTTTGCGGTACTTACCAGATAAATCAGTGCCTGCAATCCACGACTGTATCCGCCTCTCCGAGCGTCTGAAAGCAATCCAGCGTTCCTGGTGTGTGGCTGAAGAGGTGAGGGACTCCCTCCTCTCAAACGGAAAAGAAGAGCAAAAAATAGAGTTGGAACATACCTATCATACAGGGATGAGAGAGAGAGACAGAGAATGAGAGAGAGACAGAGAATGAGAGAGAGACAGAGAATGAGAGAGAGACAGAGAGAGGGACATAGGGAGAGAGAGACACAGAGAGAGAGAGAGAGACAAAAGTAATGTACTGTATAACCATTATACCGTACCCCCTAGTATTCGTGTAATCATTGTCCCACACCCCCTATAACTCACGCTTTGGCAATACTGAAATGTTCTTTTGTCATGCCAATAAAGCTGATTTGATTTGAGAGACAGAGACACAGAGACACACACAGAGACACAGAGAGAGACAGAGATACAGAGAGAGAGAGAGAGAGAGACACACAGAGAGAGACAGAGACACACAGAGAGAGACAGAGACACAGAGAGAGAGAGAGAGACACGGGCCTATTTAGTAAGCGTTGATAAGGCTGCGTCTATAGTATTTCAGACGGAGGGAAGGCACACACGCTGCAATACACTTGCTGAAGTCTGAGCTTTTTATGGCTTTGCAGGGTATGCAGCGGGTGCGATTGGGGGCGTGGCAATGAATATTTGGAGGCGTGGCAATAACGTTCCGGCGCGGACGTCACTTCCCTACCTCACATCCCGATCCACCGGCATTTTTTCAGATGCAGCATCTGAAGCACTGTGCAGACAAGAAGAAAAATGCACACAATGCGCACCAGAGATTAAAATATAGTAAATTATTTATTAATAAAACAAGAAATAACCGTGGGGGATCCAACCCCACCTCAGTACATATGCGTCACAGATCCGGGTTCGGTTACAGAGTGACCTGACGTGTCACGACAGGTCACTCTGCGCGTATTCTGACAGGCTGAGACGGCGTTTGCAGGTAGGAATTTATATATACACTATATCTTCATCTCCTTCATAGTAATGACATTAAAAACACATTTATTCACAGAATTAAGTAGTCACTGTGTGGGATTAGTTTAAGATTTATTTATTAGATAATTTATCACTATGTAACACACTTTAAATCACAAATAAATAGGTATCACATTATTGCAATGTATTCAGTTGTAAGATATTAATGTTATTTGTAACACACAGTAGATTAGAAACATCACAATAATTAAGTATTAAATGTAATATTTATTGATCCCTGTAGCACTATTACAATTTGTTGGCATGGTAATCTATAACAGGGGAGCGCAAACTTCTGAAGCTGTGTCCCCCTGCCTGGCCTCCCCGGTCTTGCGCCCCCTCTCCTACCTGCCAGCACACTCCGGGGTCGAGTGACGTCACATGACCCCGCGGTGTCATTTGATGCCACGTTGCCATGGAGACGTGTCTGAATCCCGGTCAGTGTTACTGTTGCAGAGGCCTCACGTGATCCCCGGCATTTCATTTAAATGCCTTGGGGAGGAGCGCGGGACCTCTGCACCCGCCCCCGCGCCCCCCCAGACAAATCTCCCGCCCCCCAGTTCACGCACCGCTAACCTATAACATTATGTGTGTGTATATGTGTGTGTAAATATATATATACACATATACACACACATATATATATGTATATATATATATTTATATATACATATATATATATCTTCTCTCCGAAGAAGACCGTTTTATATGTATGTATGTATGTGTGTGTGTGTATATATATATATATGTATGTGTGTGTATATATATATATATATATATATATATATACACATACGTATGTGTGTATATATATATATATATGTGTGTGTGTGTCATACAAGAATCTATTACTGTATTATCTAAAATCAGTAACACATGTGATCTATTATGCCATTACCAATTGGACTGTAGGACTATAAAACCATTACGAGTGAGTTGTAGCATTAGCCCCTGATGAAATCGGCCGTGTGCTGAAGAAACGCGTAGGTACTTTCTTCTCGTTATTGCCACACTATCCGTCTTGACGCCGGGAAGGGAAGTTGGTACGCAGCCAAGACGAGACACCGGAATTACAGAGTGGAATCACAACTGCATACTACAGATTGCCGGAGGACCACACTGCGAGGGGCGCAGCCTATCGAGTTTCCCGGTCATCGTCCAAAGTCTGGAGCTGCGGATTGACCACCGGATTACCACGGAGCCCGAGCTTGTCTCATACAATGCTTTTACCAAACGGGCGTTTGTGAGTTTGTTATTTTTATCTTGTCCAGGAAATGAAATTGTTAAACCAAATTTACACATGGAGCGGGCGCTTTCTCTTCTTTTTGTTTTGTTTAGATATCTATCGAGGAGGTGGTTGTTTCCCCGAAGAGAGCTGCCAGGGCTCCAGAGGACGCCCGAATTGGATCCTTTTATGATTGAGTTATAACATAGCTATTAGAGCTAGTTTTCTGGACTTTTATTGTGTTTAGGCATAGTGTTTATTATTATTTTATTACAGCTACTTTTTAGTAATTGCACTGTTATTAATTCTGGCCACTATTTCTCACTGCCATTATAATCTCTCTCTAGCGACAACCAGATTGCTATATCAGCTATATTATTTATTGGTTATACCAGGGGAGCACAAACTTTTGCAGCTCGCCCCCCTGCCTTCCCTCTGTTGGTGCTCGCGCCCCCCCCCCCCCTTACCTTGATGCGGCGTTACGTGACCTGCAGCGGCATTTGACGAGGGTGACGTCACATGACCCCGCGGCGTAATTTAACACCGCGTTGCCATGGACACGAGTGACGCCGGCAGAGTCAAGGTAAGTAATAGCATTGCAGAGGCCTCACGTGATCCCCCGGCATTTAATTTTAATGCCTCGAGGAAGTGCGCGGGGCCTCTGCAACCGCCCGCGCCAACCCCCCCCCCCCCGAAAATTCTCCCCCCCCCCACTTTGCGCACCTCTGGGTTATACCATATATATATATATATATATATATATATATATATATTGTGACAGAAACCAGGGGATGGTAATAAATTCCGTATATAGGGCTCCCAGGATACTAGACAGTTTCTATCCTGTTTGGCCTGGGAGTGCAGCCTTATAATACATACACTCCATCCCACAGTTTGGCAAGCGCTGGAACTGAGGGATGAGAGATCCAGACCAGAGTTTGTCTGCTGCCTGATTTCTGTCACCTGTCATGCTAATTAGGAATCAGGTATGAAAGACTGATTTCCTGTTTGCTCTGGGCTCCCCACAAGAGCCAGGAGGCTGGAAGGCTGCTGAACTACAGAGGGGAGAAGCCTCTTCCCCAAACAGGTTCAATCTTTCTGTTCATTTGTGTAAGACTGCAAAAGTACCGTGTTTTGATGTTGGAAGTGGAAAAGCCACTTCCAACCCTGAGTCAGGGATATCTAAGTTAAGTTATCGCTCAGGTGAGCAGCTTTTGTTTTGATCTGTTTTCTGTTGTATGCACTGTGGCAGTCTCAGTGCCTGGGACTGAATAAACCAGGCATAGCCTGTTTAAAGGAACAGTACGTGACGCCTCATCATTTAACCTACCCTAAAAGACCGTGTTCTAAACAGTCCCGGACAAACGACGGAGCCCCGGAGTAAGCCGTTTGTCACATATGGTGGAGAATGCGGGCAGAGCACTAGGGGGTCTGCGGGTTGAAGAACTTTGAAAAAAAAAAAAAAAAAAAAAAAAAAGTTTTTTCATCCTCTGCAAAGAAGATGGAAGACGTGGTGGGTGCGCTGGTACGCAATGTCGCTGCCCAGAAAGACGTGAATGAAACCCAGCAACAGCTGTTAATAGCCCAGCAAGAAACTAATGCAAACCAGCAGCAGACGAATGCAGCCCAGCAACAGCTGCTAATAGCCCAGCAAGAGATTAATGCCAACCAGCAACAGGCGAATGCCAACCAGCAACAGGCGAATGCAAACCAGCAACAGACGAATGAAGCCCTGCAAAACGCGAATGCAAACCAACAAGAGACAAACCGCTTGCTGAGAGAGGAGCAACAGCGGTTCGCTCAGGGCTTACAGCAGGAACTCGAGATCCTGAGGGGGACTATCAGTAACCTTCCACTGGCAGCGGCAGCCCCAGTTCCGAAAATGACCAGGACAAGCCACTACCTTCAGAAGATGGGACCCTCGGATGATGTGGAAGCCTATCTTCTCACGTTTGAACGCACGGCACAGAGAGAGGGATGGCCAGAAGCTGAGTGGGCTGGTCTAATCGCACCCTTCCTAAGCGGCGAACCCCAGAAGGCTTACTTTGATCTAGAGCCAGCCGAAGCTAACGTCTATGCAAAATTGAAGTGCGAGATCCTCGCCCGCCTCGGCGTAACCACGGCTGTTCGCGCCCAAAGCTTTCACGCATGGTCCTTCACGATGGATAAAGCCACCCGAAGCCAGATGTATGACCTCATCCACCTCGCCCGGAAGTGGCTACAACCCGAGATCAACTCAGCCAGCCACATCGTGGAACGGTTGGTCATGGACCAGTTCTTGAGGAAACTTCCCTCTGCCTTACGCCGTTGGGTCAGTCGGAGTGACCCCCACAATGCGGATGAGCTTGTGGCCCTCGTAGAAAGGTACAATGCAGCAGAAGAGCACCCGCAACCCACAGTCGTGGAGCAACCCCACTACCCGAGGTTCCAGGACTCTTCCAGAGACGGTAAAAGGGTACCGGGGTTAAGGGGCACTGAAGAGCGGCGACCACCTTCACGCAGCACCAGCAACAGTGGTTCGCACACTAAGGGCAATAGCCAACATGGGGAGCTGGGAAAAGGCTCTAAGTGGGACACAGACTATGTACCTAAATGTGTAAATTGTCATGAGAGGGGCCACACAGCAAAAATCTGCCCACTAAATGATGAGCCCATGCAATGCAACAGCGTGGAACCTTATTCGCTGTTGTCCCAATGTATGGGCCCTAGCCCAGAGGACCCCTTGAATAACCATCTGTGGGCATTTGTAAAGGTTAATGGTAAGAGGGTTCGGGCACTTCTTGACTCTGGGAGCATGGTCACACTAGTGTCCGAATACCTCTTGCCCATTAAGAAGAAACAGGGAAACAGTTCACAAAGAGTGGCAATTTGTTGTATACATGGGGATAATCATGAATATTCCACTGTTGATGTTTTTTTTGAAACAGAGTTTGGTTCTTTAGATTTCAAGGTGGGTATTGTACCCAAACTGGCACATGATGTGTTAATAGGGACTGACTTTCCCCATTTTCTAAAAATGTGGTCCCCCGCTCAGAATAGCGCCCAGAGTTCAATAGCGGACCATAACGAAGTATTAGAAGAAACAAATCCTTTCCCTTTTTCAGAAATGGAGGTTGACGAGGGCCCAAATAAGAAGGGGGAAAAGGAGGAGTGCTGTAAAATTCCCTTCCCCATCACTACTTTGGTAGGGAATACCCCAAATCAAGATGTTGAGCAGACACTTACCACCCCAGAACCGGATAAGACCCTCGCTGACCTAGAGGTCAGTCCTGGGAGTTTTAAGAAGGCCCAGTGGGAGGACCCCACATTAGCGGTAGCAAGGGGAAATATACGGGACCAGAATAGTACTCCTGGCCAACCAGATAGGTCACTTGCTTACCCCTACTTCGAGGTAGAGAACGACCTAGTATATCGGGTTGATAAAAGGAAATCAGTTACAACTAAACAATTGTTGGTATCACGGACATTCCGTAACGTAGTATTACACCTCGCACATAGTCATCCATTGGGGGGACACCTAGGGGTGGAAAAGACAAAAGAAAAGGTTCTCCGAAGCTTCTATTGGCCTGGGGTTCTGGCAGAAATTACGAATTATTGTTCCTCATGCCCAGAATGTCAGATCACCGCCCCGTTCAAGGCGTACCGCAGCCCATTGGTACCCCTTCCCATAATAGAGGTACCATTTGACCGGATTGCTATGGATCTAGTAGGACCCCTAATAAAGTCTGCTAGGGGACATCAGCATATATTGGTAATATTAGATTATGCCACCCGATATCCGGAGGCAGTTCCCCTACGTAGCACCTCAGCTAAAAACATAGCAAAAGAGTTAGTAGTTCTGTTTTCCCGGGTCGGGATTCCTAAAGAGATTCTATCTGACCAGGGAACACCATTTATGTCCCAAGTAACGAAAGAGCTATGTAAACTCCTAAAAATCAAGCATCTCAGAACCTCAGTCTATCATCCACAAACAGATGGTTTAGTGGAAAGGTTCAATAAAACCTTAAAGAGCATGTTACGGCGGGCGGTTGATAAAGATGGGAAAAACTGGGATTGTTTGTTACCGTACCTGTTATTTGCCATTAGGGAAGTTCCCCAATCATCCACAGGCTTCTCCCCGTTTGAACTATTGTATGGCCGACACCCAAGGGGCTTACTGGATATAGCCAAAGAGACTTGGGAACACGAGGTTACCCCTTACAGAAGTGTAATAGAGCATGTTGCCCAGATGCAGGACCGCATTGCTGCAGTCCTACCCATAGTGAGGGAACACATGGAGAAAGCTCAAGAAGCACAGAGGAATACATATAATAAGGGTGCTAGGGTCAGAATTTTTTCTCCAGGTGATAGGGTACTAGTTCTGGTTCCCACCGTGGAGAGTAAATTCCTTGCTAAATGGCATGGGCCATATGAGGTCTTGGAAAGAGTGGGAGAAGTAAATTATAAGGTAAGACAGCCAGGTAGGAGGAAACCTGAGCAAATTTACCATATAAACCTACTCAAGCCCTGGAAAGATAGAGAAGTCTTGTTAACCCTAGTACCCCCAGATCCGTCAGAGAATCAAGAAACTGACCCAGAGGTTAGCATAGCTGAAACCCTGTCTGTTCATCAGAAACGAGAGGTTCAGAATTTAGTGAAAAGAAACAAAGAAATCTTCTCTATACGGCCAGGTAGAACTAGCGTAATTGAACATGACCTAGTCTCTGAACCGGGGGTCCGAGTTAACCTTAAACCGTACCGAATCCCAGAGGCCAAAAGAAAGGCTATACGTTTAGAGGTTAAAAAAATGCTAAAACTAGGTGTAATTGAGGAATCCCAAAGTGGGTGGAACAGCCCTATAGTCTTAGTCCCAAAGCCAGATGGTACAACAAGGTTTTGTAATGACTACCGGAAACTAAACGCGGTGTCAAAATTTGATACTTATCCTATGCCCAGGGTAGATGAACTTGTAGAGAGACTGGGCAAAGCCCGATATCTCACAACCCTAGACCTAACAAAAGGGTACTGGCAGGTTCCCCTCACAGAAAGGGCAAAAGAAAAGACAGCCTTCTCAACCCCAGACGGCCTCTTTCAGTATAAGGTGTTGCCTTTTGGCTTACATGGAGCTCCCGCCACATTCCAAAGAATGATGGATAAAATTTTAAAACCACATGCTCGGTATGCTGCCGCCTACCTGGATGATGTGGTAATCCATAGTGAAGATTGGCAATCCCACCTTCCAAAGGTCCAAGCTGTGCTTGACGCAGTCCGGTCTGCTGGACTAACTGCTAACCCCGCTAAATGCACTATTGGTCTGGAGGAGGCCAAGTATCTGGGATATTCTATTGGCAGAGGTTTACTCAAACCCCAAACACTCAAAGTGGAGGCGATACAAAATTGGCCAAGGCCAGTTACAAAAAAACAAGTAAGGACCTTTTTGGGGTTAATTGGGTACTATAGAAGGTTTATTCCCAATTTTGCAACTAAGGCAACCCCACTAACTGACCTCACAAAAGCAAGAGGACCGCTAATGGTAAAGTGGTCCCCCGAAACCGAACAGGCCTTTAGAAGCCTGAAAGAAGCTCTCTGTGCCCAACCAGTGTTGGTCACACCTGACTTCTCCAAAGAGTTCGTAGTCCAAACCGACGCATCTGAGGTAGGGCTGGGGGCGGTACTCTCCCAGGAGTCTCAAGGTGAGGAGCACCCCATCCTTTATTTAAGTAGGAAACTAAATCCCCAGGAGAAAAATTACTCCATAGTAGAGAAAGAGTGTCTCGCAATAAAGTGGGCTGTAGAGACGCTCAAATACTACCTGTTGGGGAGAAAATTCCGGTTGGTCACAGATCATGCACCCCTTACCTGGATGTGTCAAAACAGGGAAAAGAATGCTAGAGTGACCAGGTGGTTCCTAAGCCTACAACCCTTTAAATTTTCTGTGGAACACAGGTCAGGGCACAAACATGGCAATGCTGACGGGTTGTCAAGGATGCACTCCCTAATATCCATGGTCGCTCATCCCTCGAGGTCTGAGCTGGGGGGGAGGATATGTGACAGAAACCAGGGGATGGTAATAAATTCCGTATATAGGGCTCCCAGGATACTAGACAGTTTCTATCCTGTTTGGCCTGGGAGTGCAGCCTTATAATACATACACTCCATCCCACAGTTTGGCAAGCGCTGGAACTGAGGGATGAGAGATCCAGACCAGAGTTTGTCTGCTGCCTGATTTCTGTCACCTGTCATGCTAATTAGGAATCAGGTATGAAAGACTGATTTCCTGTTTGCTCTGGGCTCCCCACAAGAGCCAGGAGGCTGGAAGGCTGCTGAACTACAGAGGGGAGAAGCCTCTTCCCCAAACAGGTTCAATCTTTCTGTTCATTTGTGTAAGACTGCAAAAGTACCGTGTTTTGATGTTGGAAGTGGAAAAGCCACTTCCAACCCTGAGTCAGGGATATCTAAGTTAAGTTATCGCTCAGGTGAGCAGCTTTTGTTTTGATCTGTTTTCTGTTGTATGCACTGTGGCAGTCTCAGTGCCTGGGACTGAATAAACCAGGCATAGCCTGTTTAAAGGAACAGTACGTGACGCCTCATCATTTAACCTACCCTAAAAGACCGTGTTCTAAACAGTCCCGGACAAACGACGGAGCCCCGGAGTAAGCCGTTTGTCACAATATATATATATATATACACACACACACATATACACACACACACACGTGTATGTGTGTATAAAACAGACTATATATATACATATAGTATGATATATATATATACATACTATATGTGTATGTATATATATATATATAAATATATATATATGTATATATATATATATATGTATATATATATATATATATATACGACTATTAAGGTTAAAGATAATGGTGAAATACAGGGTTGCAGACCTGTCTAAGACATGCAAATGAATATACAGGAATATTTACAGTATATATATATATATATATATATATATATATGGCCACCAGAATACCAAGAAGTGATCTCCTTGAATACAAACAGAAGGAGACAAGCGACAGGGTTCCTTTGGTGGTCACATATAACCCACACCTAGGAGACCTACGCAAGATCGCCAGGAAACTACAACCCATCCTCCAGGAAGATACAAGACTGCAACAGGTCTTCCCTGAAGCACCCTTATTATCATACAGACAACCCCATAATCTCAAGAATATTATGGTGAGGAGTAAAGTATTCAGCAGTACAACTGAATGCGGGACAAAACCATGCCAGGACCCAAGATGCAAAACCTGCGCAATGCTCTACACAGCGGACACAATACAAATACCACACAAGAATCGGGAATACAAAATCAGAGGAGGGTTCACCTGTTCCTCCAGCAATGTCGTGTACCTCATTATGTGCATGAAATGCCCAGGGGGCTGCTACTACATAGGTGAGACAGGACAGGGGCTAAACAAGAGAATGAACCTGCATCGCCACAGCATCACACGCGGAACAAGAGACAGTCCTGTTGGCGAACATTTCTCTGACTCTGGCCATAAGATGAACGATCTGAGGGTTGCCATACTCAAAGGTAATCTTAAAACCCCGAAAGAGAGACGGTTGCATGAATACAAATTTATGCAACTGTTCGGGACACTTAGCAGTGGCCTAAACAGAGATCGAAATTTTATGAGTCATTACTGACACTAGCGAACTCTCTTCCCATGAGCGCTAAAGGCCATGTCTGTACATACTGTGCTATATGTATGCACACACAGCTGTCTCTCACACATACTAATACTCCTTATTTTTCCATCCATATACACCAATAGGGACCACATAGTATCCACACACACTTTTAGTTGTGCTACAAACTCTCACATTTCCACACCCACCCACACCATTTATATCCCTCTCACTCCACACACACTTTGTGTAGAGCACTGTTTATACTGTGGGCTCTCCATTCATTTTTATTCACACTGATACACATACACACTCTTTCTTCACTTGCTTTCAGTTACCCTTTGACACCTCTAGCCATAAAACACATCCACACCGGGGGAAGGAGAAGCACAGATAACATTCCAAGAGACACTGTTTTTAAGTTATCCTTGCTTCATTCATTGTAACATCGCCGGAAGAAGAGATCAGTGTATCTCGAAAGCTCGCACAAATAAAAGCATTTCGTTAGCCACAGAACGGTATCATCTATTTATTTTTTGATTATTGAAGCTCGGCTAACACAGTACTGATACCTCTACATGTATATATATATATATATATATATATATATATGTGTTCAAATAACGGGGGGAAAAAAGGGGGGAAGGTGGGGAAAAAAACCTCGCATCTACTTTTGCAATATTAATGCCACCATAAGCCAATAAATAACTTTACATCAGTAAGAATTGGCGGTGCTCACGGGTTGTAAATAGTATGAGTGAAAAGAGAAAAAAGTAACCCGTATGGGAGCACTCAGGTATGCAGATTAACATATAGTATTTTATTTATTTGACACAGTGCAAAAAAGGATAAGTAAACAGTACATGATTAAAAACACTTAAGTACATTAACACAAACACAAAAGTACATATGCGTCACAGATCCGGGTTCGGTTACAGAGTGACCTGACGTGTCATATATATATGTATGTTCAAATAACGGGGGAAAAAAGGGGGGGAAGGTGGGGAAAAAAACCTTGCATCTACTTTTGCAATATTAATGCCACCATAAGCCAATAAATAACTTTACATCAGTTTCGTCCAGAGACTTAGACTTGGAGTGGGGGTGCGTCGGAGTGGGGGTGCTAGGCAGGACCCCTGACAGATGTTCACGTAACTATGCTACCCAGCACTGGTGCAACTAATCTCTGGACTGTGACACTCTATTTTTTCATTATGGATACTGACAACACACACAAGGTTATCTAATAGGTGTTCATCAGGTAATTTTCCATACATGCTATTCACACACTTCATTGCTCTACACATCTAGTGACTTCATCCCATCATGCCACCTTTTTCCTTCAAGTGATTTATTTGTGCTGTTGGTATTGGTTACATAATTGTATGCTCAAGCAGATTCATGATGGTTTAAGATTGTCATTTATATTTTGACTAGTCACTTCATTGGTGTGTAGTACGTATTATCTTTAGCTTTGTATAGGTGCCTGTGAACCCATTAACCCGTTGTGATTTATTCTGACCTATCCAAGTGTTTCTTGAGTCACTATCCATTTTCATGTTAAGGGTTGACAATTTGAGTCATTCCCTAGTTTTGCCCACTTGTGTCTATGGGTAGTACCCGTGACAGGGGTCCTAGCCTTTTTTAAGTGTTTTTAATCATGTACTGTTTACTTATCCTTTTTTGCACTGTGTCAAATAAATAAAATACTATATGTTAATCTGCATACCTGAGTGCTCCCATACGGGTTACTTTTTTCTCTTTTTACTCATATATATATATATATATATATATATATATATATATATATATATATATATTGCGCGCGCACACACACATATAACGTTTTATCCAACTTTTTCATTTATCATTTGTAGAGAAAATGAACATTGTCGCCAGAAGCGCTATTTTTTCAAAATGTAACATCTCTACTAGTGTAAAATGATACTTCATATAAAGCAGGTTATGGGACCCAGTATAAAATGACTATAATGTCTCTTATCACATCCCAGTATATGGATACTTTCTATTATCACAAGCTGCTAACATGTGACAGGGCTCAGAGTCTGAGCCCAGAATGTGACATACTGAACATTCTCATTCTAAATTTCAAAAAATATTGTGTTGATTTCTGACCTGACTGCCGTGGTTACAGCTCAACCACTCTGTTCTACTGCATGTCACCATTTTCTGCCACAACCAGCTGACGGTGGATCTGCAAGGAGTTCAACGCTCATTGGCATCACATCTGTGGCTTGGTTAACGTATCATTTCTCCAGCTTTTTATTGTATTGTTTTGAAGTAGATTATATTTATTTATTTGAATAGATATTTATTTAGTTTAATAGATATTTATTTAGTTAAATAGATTATATTTGTAAGTTTAATAAGTTATATTTTTTAGTTTAATAAGTTATATTTCTTAGTTTAATAAATTATATTTCTTAGTTTAATAAGATATATTTGTTAGTTTAATAAATTATATTTGTTAGTTAATAGATTATATTTGTTAGCACAGTAGATTATATTTACTAGTATTTAAGTCTCCCCCTCAGTGCCCCATTAGCACCCGTGCGCATATTTCACATCTTTTCGGAGTCGCTTATTTTTTAGACCCTCGGAGCCGAAACCTAAAGGGGTCAGCTAAGAAACTCCGGATCAAGAGGAGCCGCACAGTTTAAAGACAGAACATTTCCAAGGGAGATGGAGACAATTTGGGTAAGATCTGATTAAATGACAACCTTTGGGGAAGGAAAGGGTGACGCGGGAGTGTAAGAGGGGGGTGAGAGAGCAAGGTGCTGTGTCAGATTGGGGCAGAGCAAGAGAACGCAAAAATGATGGGGATTTGCTGCACACTAAAAAAAACAATTAGTCATACTTTTACCGGTGCCCCTTAGTCTCAGGGAAGACCGGCATTTCGTCCAATGTATACAATATGATTGATGGAAAAGGGCACACGGATTTGAATAAAAAAAGATAATTTATTGTGCCACAGACTACAATGTTTCGGCTGCTGGCCTTTCTTTACTGGCTTTAGTGGGTTTAGCCACTTTACCTGAGAAAGGCCAGCAGGCTGAAATGTTGTTGTCTATGGCAATGCAAGAGAAAACAGGTTGGGGGGGGTGGGTTCTCGCAAGGTCGCCGACCCATGGGTGAGTGTCCCCGGTGGCAACTAGTCCTGGACCCCGGGAAAGCTGTCTGTGGCCCATACAAGCTGAGTAACATGTAGAAAGGACACATGTATGTTCAGAATGAGTTAGCATGGTATTTTGAGAGGCATCATAGCAGGTCAGTGCAAGTCAGTGCAGAGCACTGCAAGGTCAGTCAATATGAGGAAGGGTCCGATGGAGGATCCCAGAATATCTCTTAAAGCAGGGGTGCGCAAATCGAGGGGTGCGACATTTTCTTGGGGAGGAGGGAGGAGGGGCTCGGCGCTTACAGTGGCCCCTCGCTCTTCCCCACAGCATTTAAATTAAATGCCGGAAATCGCACGCAAGGCCTCTGTAAGTTCCCTTTCCTTGTCTCCGGCGGCTTCTGGAGACAGCAACGTGGCGTCACATGATGTGGCATTGCCATAGCAACGTGATATCACATGACGTCGTTATATCAGAACGTCGGAGACAAGGTGGGGAGGGTGGAGGGGGGAGCAGGGGAAAAAGGTTGCGCAACCCTGTCTTAAAGCATTGTCTTGCATACAGATCAGAGGCGAAGAATGGATATGGATATCCGATGTGAAGGAGGAAATAATACTGAGATCACTACCGCTAAGACCGATTCGATGGAAGAAGGTGAGTGATGAAATAGCCGTCACTGTGTAACTCTTCCAATTACCTGCAACTTCATGCAAAGAAATAGCAACGCTTGTTTTTAACGCATTAAGCACCTAATGGGGAATTCAACTGCTGAGAGTTTAAGGGAGTTACTCACCAAACTCAGCGACGTTTCTGTGTCTCTGTGATAACTCCCCCAGGACATGCTTGAAAACCAGAGGTAACTCAATGTATTTTTGATAAATAGAAACATGACCTTCTGGGGAGGGGTATATAATGGGTACTGGGCCTGGTGAGGTGGGTATAACGGGTTCTGGGCCTGGTGAGGTGGGTATAACGGGTACTGGGCCTGGGGAGGGGCGTATAGCAGGGTACTGGGCCTTGGGAGGGTTGTATAACTGGGTACTGGGCCTTGGGAGGGTTGTATAACTGGGTACTGAGCCTGGGGAGGTGGGTATAACGGGTATTGGCCCTGTGGAGGGCGGTATAACGTGGTATTGGGGAGGGGGTATAAGTGGCACAGGAGCTCTTGCGATACAGAGTATCACTGTCCCTGGTTACAAACACTTCATGTCTCCTGCAGATCAGGACACGCACGAAGGTGGTGCCCTTTGTGCCACCAGACGACGAGGCGGGCTACGAGGCGGACGACGAGGCATACGATAAAGCGGGCGTCAAGTGGTGCGAAGAGGTGGGCTACAAGGCGGCCGATGAGGCAGACGACGAAGCGGATGTCAAGTCTGGCGACGTGGTGGACGATGGCCTAGGAGAATACGAGAGGTGTGGACGGATCTGCTGCTTCACCTTTTTTAGGCGGAGGAGAAGACCCCGGGAGCAGGTAGCAGAATACGAGAGGTGCGGACAGATCTGCTGTTTCACCTTTTTTAGGCGGAGCAGCAGACCCCGGGAGCAGGTAGCAGAGGAGCCAGGGCGTAGATCCAGGGGTATTCTAGGGGCCATGAGAAGTTGGTTTGACCGCAGGAGAGGCAGATAAGATCAGGAAGGCTGCGGGAGGGGCAGGTACTATAGGGAGATTGGGATATTGGGCGTGAGAGGGTGAGAGAGAACAAGGAGCAGGGCCGGAGCACGGGTTTCATGCGCCCCAGGCGAAACTTAAAATTTGTGCCCCAGTTGTATAAAAAATAATAAGATAAATAAAATAATAAAATAAACAGTGGCGTAGCTATCGGGGCTGCAGGGGGTGCGACCGCACCCCAGCGCGACGCAAAATAAAAATAAAAGGGCGCCAAAATACTGGATAAAAAAAAGAATAATAATTTAAAAAAAAAGATAAATAAATTAGAAATAATAAGAGGAAAAAATAATAATGATTATTAATGCGCCCCTAGGACCTTTGCGCGCTAGGCGACCGCCTAATGGCCGGCCCTGCGAGGTATGCGGGAGGAAAAGGGGTGAATGGGATAGATATGCAGGGGAATGGGGGAGCAGGTGAGTTATACACAGGGGCACAAGGGCCCCATCACCCGCATCTCTATATACTGAGTGTGCCCCTGTGTATAACAACGCTGATCTGTGCTGTTCCATCTGATCTCACTGCGCAGTGATCCAGGGACCATCCGATCGCCATTTAATGGGGTCAGGAAGGAATTTTTTCCCCCCATTGCACAGCAGGGGTTATGTTTCGCCTTCCTCTGGATCACAGCAACAAACTGCCCTTTGTGCATGAATTATCAGTGAGATCTTTATACACCCTGCATTGGTCTTCACTCCTTTGCTGCCGGAGGGGCCTGCAGTGCATTGCTCTGCGTGTTACTATATCGCTCTGCAATGTGCTGCAGGCCCCTACCAGCAAAGAGATTAATTATTTCAATAAAATACTCTCTTTAATCCAACCTATGTGTAGTGTCTTTTCTATCCGTTGTATCTATTGCTAACAGCTCAGTGATTCTTCCCCAGGTCGCTGCACTAGTGTCACACTGCCAAGCCAGGTGTGAGGGAGATTTATAGGGTCACATATACACTTCTGCCAAAACACGAGTGCAAACAGGAAGCCCCTCTGATCTGTCATATCTTTTATAACACAAAACAGTATCTAAAAAGGTAAAAAGAACATACATGGGATTCTGCTACAAATATCTCTCTAATTACAAACCAATTAGCAAATCATTCAGATTAGAGTCGAGCGAAAAGAAAGGGTTAAGTATCTCATGTACAGTATATGCAGTGTAGGCTGTTCTGCGCATTACATGCAGGGGACAACGTTTAGGGGATATAAGTAATGCTGATCTCAGAGCTGACCGGCTGACCTGCTCTACCGGCTGATCTGCTCTACTGGCTGACCGGCTGACCTGCTCTTCTGGCTGACCGGCTGACCTGCTCTACTGGCTGACAGGCTGACCGGCTCTACCGGCTGACCGGCTTCCCTTCTTCCAGCTAACTGACCTGAATTGTGGCCCCTGTATCTCCCAATTAAACGTTTTATTGGCATATTCTTGTTTGACTCGTTCTATACAGACATTTTCTATACATTCATTGTGGGATTTGATAACATCTGTAAGATCTCTCAGAACATCACATTCTGTACGTTTGTGCTGAATATTTTTCCATTCTCAATTTACTTAGGGGCCTATGCAGAGAGCAGCGCTGGAAATAATTGGAATTGGTAATAAATTGTACCTGTAATGGCGTGATTTTATCTCCATATGCAGAAAGGTCAGAAAACTGCATTTAAAATCATGCTTGATTATGGAGAGTTTCAACCGGCGAGATGCGCGCTGGTGAAACATGTTTGAAAAAAAGCGCGTTTTTTTTTTTTCTTTTCACTCTCGCCGGTGAGCTCCAGTTTCCTGCCAACTTTTGCTGGCGGAGCTAATTGTAGAATTTCTCTCCATTTTAATGGCGCGAACAGCCCCTAGATGGCGATCGTACCTTTCTGCATACGGCCCTTTTCAAAACTGGCGAGATTTTGGTTCTCGCCAGCCGTGCGGCGAGTTCTACTAAAAAAAAATAAAAAAATGGCGCTTTTTACTCAACTCGCCATTTCCAACCTTATTATAGCCATATAGCGCTAAAAAACGCCGAAATTTCCGTTCGCGCTGCTCTCTGCATACCCTGTAGGCCCCTTAATATTAGTTTTTGGCTTCAATTATTTATATCGAGCCCAAAATACCTTTATACAGAATGCTGATCCCTTTATCCCACAAATGCTGCTTCATTAAAGCCCAGGGGTGGCACTTTGTGCATTCTCAAACTTTTAGGCAACATCCCTAATTTCCAAAAGTGGGATAAAATCTGTGCATATTTAAATGGTTAATTTTTCCATTTTTCCATTGTGACAAAATATCAATTTTCTCACTCAGACTCCTAAATCCCTCCCCAAATATATCCGTTTCACATAAAAGTGTGTGCGCTTCTCCTTCCGCCTAACTGGCATGTCGTCCTTACGGGCGCCACTCCTTGCAACTCCACGCTGCCCTCCAGTGGCTAAAGAAATAAGATACATTTACTATACTCGTCTGGCAGCTGCTCCCGTATAAGGTGGGTAACTCTGTATTAGGGGTCTAGGTAGAGTATATTTTATACTTATGTCGGATAGATGAGGAATTTATATTCCTAACGGGTTATTGTGAGAGGCCTTAGATCTTATCCTATATGCACGCAGCCCTCGCCTCTCTGACCTTGAACACATACTTCAATCTGATTTTTTGAGACTTGAAACTGGATTTCCCAAAACAAACTGATTTTAAACACTGACAAGACTGTAACAATGGTATTTGGGACCAGAGCTAAATTGCTAAAGCTGCCAATGACAGAGCTTCAGATAAAAACCAGCTCTAATACCATCCTAGCCCCTGTTACTGGTTTGAAATATCTGGGCATATAGTTCAACTCCCATTTAACATTTGGGTTGCACATTGATACCCTGACATCCAAATCCTATGCCAAACTAGGTGTACTTTACAGGAACAAATCCTCCCTAAGGCCCTCATGCAGTAATCGCCTACAGCGATTCAGTAAGCCCAGAGAAGCTGGCGATTAGAGCAAAAATAACCGTTTTTTTTTTTGCCGGAAAATAAATAAATAAATAAAATCGGCAGACGCGCGGTGATAAGCCACTTTTCGGCACTGATCGCCAGTTTTTCAAACACGCTCAATTCTATAAGCCCTGATCAGCTTATTGCGGCTGATCGCCACTTTAAAATTGCTGTTTCTTCTCCAAATTGTCCCGCCACAAAAGTTGGCAAGAAGGTGGGGTGAAGCTGCGATGAAAATAACATGCATGTGTCCCAGAGCTGATATCCATTAATATCAGCACCAGAGACCCCCGGCATGAATCCCATGCATAAAAAATGCATTTACAGGCAACTTCATTACCGCCAAGGCAATGAAGGGGTTATATACCCGTGCCAGGCTTATTGTGGGTAGCGGGGGTGGGAGAAGGTGGTATTTGGCCCTGGGTGGGTGTTTAGGCCTTGCCAGGGGGTTGGGGGATGACTTAACCTCTTCTTTAACTTAGTGGTTAATACCGCTAAGGTAATGAAGGGGTTAACCCCTCCCACTACCCCCCCACCCGGTAGGCCTAAACACCCATCCTTGGGGCCAATACCCCGTTCACCCACCCCCGCTACCCACAATAAACACAAATACACATAACAGCCCCACTGGCCACCTCCTAGGTCCCTAATAAACCATTACAATATTCATAAAACCATTATTTTGTTTACACCCAGGATTATTACATGGGGTTAGGGCTATGTTATTTAGTGAGGGGTTGTATGTTTGTATTTGTAAGGACAGGCAAGGCCGGAGCCAGATGGGGTTCTCCTGCCTCTGTCCTCCCTGTCTCCTGACCCTTCCTGTAGCCGGACAAAGAAGAAGAAGCAGGCACACGGTCTTACTCAAAGGAGGTTTAATATGCCATAAAGTCCAACGTTTCGGCAGTCAAATACTGCCTTTCTCAAGGTGAAGGCTACCAAACACAAGAAACAGTCACAATATATACCACCCCCCCTGATACTCACCCCTCCCGGCTCTGCCACATAACCAGGATGCTGACGCCCACCTGATGACGTCAGAGCTACCATATGGCGCCCCCTAGTGACGTCAGACGTCTAGGTCTAAATCCCTGGCAATACAGCATAGAGCTGTCTTGGAGGACTGCAGCCACAGCCACACATGGGGGAGTGTTCAGTCTGGGGAGAGGTGTGGCTGTGGCTGCAGTCCTCCAAGACAGCTCTATGCTGTATTGCCAGGGATTTAGACCTAGACGTCTGACGTCACTAGGGGGCGCCATATGGTAGCTCTGATGTCATCAGGTGGGCGTCAACATCCTGGTTATGTGGCAGAGTGGGGTGATATAGGACCGGTATCTGTTAGACTTCCATCGCCCTATCTTTTGTATCGCAGCTACTGACAGCCCCGCGCGTGATGCTTCCGTTGCCGCCCCAATCCGGAACGAATGTGTCCCGTATTGTGCCTCGTCGAGGCCCTGGTGTCTTAGACACATGCGGAAAACCCACAGGTACTGGAATCTAGATAACGGTACCCCGTCCGCGTGAAGGAGCAGGGGGCCCTGACCGTCTGGCCTGCATGCCAAGTATTCCCTGAGCGTGCTCACTGGGCAAAATTTGGTCCCTGGTAGCCCTAGCAAAGATATCCACGCTCCCCTTCCCCGCTGGTCTGTTTTTGACCTTTTCACGTGTAGTTTGACCCACCCTTCCCCTAAGACTATGTCCTCAAACTGCATCCCTCCCTCGCCCTTGCGCGACGCGCACACCAACTCCCCAGCTCGCAGTGCTGCGAAGAAAGCCAATGCAAACGTCAGCCGGAAAAGTTTCGCCTCCAACCCCGATAGGCACACTCTGTCTGTGGCCTGCATTAAACCTTCTAATATCGCTGGTGTCACTGGCCGTCTGCTGTCATTTGTCGCCGTCCCCTTTGTTAACCCCGCTAGGACCCTTTTGATGATAAACGCCTTCGTTGGGTCCCCCTTGCCCTCTAGCTGCAAAAAGAAGGAGACCCCTGTCACTTTTTTCCCTATGGATCCTCCCGATAAACCCCCTGCCCTTAAGTTTAGGACAAATGATAGCAAGGTCCCGACTCCCAATACATCGAGACCCAATTCCCCTGCCAGACTTTGATAATCGCGCCACGCTGCCGAATAGGCCCGCCACGTACCCGGAGCCAGCGATGATCGTACCAACGAGGTCACTTGGTCGTCGCCAGCACCCAAAGGTCTGCAGGGCATGGACTGCCGATTAGGTCCGCCCCGGGGGCCAGTCTCCGAAACAGCGCCATCTGTAACCGGGATAAGGCATCAGCAATGTTATTCACCACCCCCGGGACATGTCGAGCCTTGAACGCTATGTTCAATTGCAAGCATGCCAGTACGAAACAGCACAGAAGGGACAGCACCGGCGGGGAGCGTGAGCCGAAATTGTTCACGGCTTCCACTACACCCATGTTGTCTGTCCAAAAAATTACTTGCTTATTCGCGAATAAGTGACCCCACAGGCGCACTGCGACGAGCAAGGGAAATAGTTCCAAGAACGCCAAGTTCTTAATGAGCGGCGTCCCCCGCCAGTGGGGAGGCCACCGCTCCGCGCACCATGCCCCACCGAAGTAGGCCCCAAAACCGACTGACCCTGAGGCGTCTGTAAACAACTGCAACTCTGTGTTGTTGGATGGGGGACCTCGCCACAAGGTTCTGCCGTTATAATCCTTTAAAAAACGCAGCCACACCGTCGAGTCCTTTCGGATTTCGGTGGTGATGCGGATGAAGTGGTTGGGTCGTCTCACCCCGACCGTTGCTGCGGAGAGGCGCCTGGCGAAAACCCTCCCAGCCGGCATTACGCGCGCAGCAAATACTAAGTGGCCTAGCAGCGCCTGGAAGTGCCTCAATGATGTTTTCTTGAGAGCTATGAATTCGCGGAGAAGCCTGCTTAGGGCGACCAGCTTCTCCGGAGGGAGCCTGTACTCCATCGCCTCTGAGTCGATTTCTATGCCCAAAAAGGTAAGAGTGGTTGTTGGCCGCACCGTCTTCTCGTCGGCCAAAGGAACGCCGAACTCACGCGCCAGGGCTGAAAATTCAAACAGCCACCTAGCGCATAAGTCCGAACCCCTGGGGCCAACAAAAAGGAAGTCGTCCAAGTAGTGCATGACCCCCGCTGCTTGCACCCTCTTCCGGGCCACCCATTCTAGGAAGGTGTTAAATGTCTCGAAATAAAAACAAGAAAGCGCCCCTCCCATTGGTAAGCATAAGTCTATGTAGTACTGACCTTCGAGCATGCAGCCTAGCAAATGAAAGCACTCGGGGTGGACTGGCAAGTGTCTGAAGGCCGATTTGATGTCAGCTTTTGACATTAGAGCCCCTTCTACCATCCTTTCCACCAGCGCTGCGGCTTGATCGAAGTTCGCGTAAGACACCGAACACAACTCCCTGTCAATGCCGTCGTTTACCGACGACCCCTCGGGGTAGGATAGGTGTTGTATCAACCTATACTCCCCAGCCTCTTTTTTTGGGGACCACTCCCAATGGGGAAATCCTGAGACTAGGCAAGGGAGGGGACTCGAAGGGGCCAGCCATCCTTCCCAATTGGACTTCCTTCCAGACCTTTTCCCTAGCTACGTCACCGTGTGTCCTGACCGATTTCAAGTTCCGACTAAACTCAGATCCCGCTTGATATTCAAACGGGATCCTAAACCCCTCCTTAAACCCAGCTAAGAGTAGCTGGGCTGCTTCCCTATTGGGATACCTTGCTAGCCACGGTGCCAAATTGGCGACGATTATTGGTGTCGCTACCCTCGCGTCCAAACTTCCGCCCTTCGCTCCTCCCCCTGCGACCGCCCTTCTTAAAACACTTTGCCTGGGCGTGGCGGCCGCCGCAAAAGGAGCAGATGTGTTGGAAACGGCAGTTGTCGTACGTGCAGTTGGACTGGTTAAACGGCCAACAGACGCCCGAGTTGGTGCGCAGCGACTGGCTAGTCCCTGGTACGTTATTCCGCCATGTCCCCCTACCTCCGGTGCCGCTCCCTCGAAAGGAATCTGCCCCGCCCCCAGACACAAACTGCAAATAAAGGTTGACGTCCTTGACGTTCCATGGTATCACCACCTCTTGGGCCTTTATTGATTGCCTAAAGCACTGGTCATATGTCCACCAACCCGTTCCCCCGTAAGCGTGGTGTGCTTCCTCGATCATGTCGTGATACGTAAAGAGCGAGGCGCACGCCTGGGGATCCTTCTCCCCAATTACTCCAGCCAGGATAACAAATGCCTTAGACCAATTGCGAAAGGTGTGTGGGAAAAGCCTCTTTTCCACATCCACCTTCTTCGCTTCCCCCGTCTTTGAGGACGCGGCCAACGCCTGCCTCCCTGTAGCCTGGTAGCAGAGATAATATATCTACGTACTCCCCGGCCCATATCTTGTCCTTCACCTCTTTCAGCAAGTGCAAGCCCACTGAGCTAGGTCTGGATGTATAAGAGACCTTATATGCCGCATCGGGCATCCTCTTATCCTTGGCTAGCTCCTCTGAGGCGGGTGCCGCCTGAGGGAGGGGGAGCGTGGAGGATGGTGAGTCCACTAGCCTGGCCAGCCCACCGGCCCCTAGAGGTGTGTTGTTAACCGCCTGCGGGGGAACCGCGGCCACTGCCGCTGCTGGAACTACAGGTGTCGCTACCGCTGGTGCCGCCCCCAATGCTGGCGCTACGACTGTCGCTATAGCTGTAGCTATCGCCGCTGCTGATGCGATTAGCGTTGCTAGAACTGGCGCTGCGCTTATCGCTGGTGTCACTACTGCTGGTGACTCTGCCGGTGCATGAGCATCAACAGCTGACTCTGGAACCAACCTTCTTCCTTGCTTCGCGCGTCAGCCTGCAGTTGTATGATTTTGTCTACGAAGTACATTCTGATTGATGCGCTAAGTGTCGCGGGAGTGTCATTTCAATTTGCGTGATTTAACTATGTGTTCCGTCTACTGGGTTTTTCTGTGAGTATGGGAAGTATCGAGGGCCGACGGAGGCGGATCCGATCCGGATGAAAACTGAATTGCTACTCGCACGAGGTACCGAAACTGACTGAAAGAAACATGAATTGATATGTTATCATCGATACATGGGACCTCCTGCTAACCGAAGAAGGGGGGTTAGGCCTGCTATTTGCAACCGCCCCTTTACCCCCTTCCCGCATGCATATTTGCTATACCAGCATATTTTCCTGATCGTGCCCAGTCAGGGAGTGGGATTACCCGCACCATCCCTGGCCATGCGCTGAACAGGAAGTGGGATTACCCACACCAAACCAGAGGCATGCGGCCCTGTGCTGAACAGAGAGTGGGGGGTTACCCGTCCATAGCAGGGCCATGTGCTGAACAGGAAGTGGGGTTACCCATACAACCGCAGGGCCGTATATTAAACAGGAAATGGGATTACCCATACGATAGAGGGAGCCAAGTGCTGAACAGGAAGAGGGATTACCCATGCCCTACCATGGCCTGCGCTGAACAGGAAGTGAAATTAACCCCTACACGCGTTATACCTCTGCCTGCAGCATAACGCACCGTATACCCCATGTCGTCCTGAATGTAGCATGTAACGCTGGACCAATACAGCACATGACCCCCAAAGGCAGTATATACATACCCCTATGCTCCACGCAATGGCCCGAAGCCAAGCATGCAGCATATACGCCATATAATCCAAACCCGTCATGTAACCGCGCATGTGGTCTATAAACATTATATTCAGAACCCAGCACGTAACCGTGATCGCAGTGTATGCCATATAATCAAAATACGGCACGCCACCACGCCTGCGGTACCGTATACACCCCTGTAACCCAAATACCGCACATTATAACACTGACTGTAGCATATATACCCGTTATAATCCAATACGGCGCGTAACCTTGAATGCAGTATATCCACTATACCCGCCATGTAACCCACTTAAAGCACATTATAACACTGAATGCAGCATATATACACCTTATACTCCACATGCCGCACGTAACCGTGAATGCAGTATATACTCTATAAACGACCTTATAACCCTGAATGCAGCATATATATACTTTATAATCCACATACAGCACTTACCCTGAATGCGGTATATACACTATGTACGCCATGTAACCCAATTACAGCACATTACAACACTGAATGCAGCATAAATACATAAGGTGACCAGATTTCGAAAATGAAAAACCGGGACACCTTAAAAAATAATTTATTAAACAAATGACATCACGTGACACCCCCCGTTGCCATGACAATGAGACACTTTGATGCCCCTGCAGTGTTAGTGTGTATAGAGGTGGGGGCTTTTCTTGGGCCCTTCAACTTTTACAGCCAGGGCATTATTGGCCAGGAATGCCCAGTTCGGAGGGGATTACTACTTCAAAATGTATTTGATTCGTAACAACATCAAAAAACTCTAATACCAATAACTAACAACCACAGACAATGGTAATCTAAACCATCAAATAAAATGTCTACGGCCCTTGTTCAAGCATGTTTGCGGTATTTACCAGATAAATCAGTGCCTGCAATCCACGACTGTATCCGCCTCTCCGAGTGTCTGAAAGCAATCCAGCGTTCCTGGTGTGTGGCTGAAGAGGTGAGGGACTCCCTCCTCTCAAACGGAAAAGAAAAGCAAAAAATAGAGTTGGAACATACCTATCATACAGGGATGAGAGAGAGAGACAGAGAATGAGAGAGAGACAGAGAATGAGAGAGAGACAGAGAATGAGAGAGAGACAGAGAGAGAGAGACAGAGAATGAGAGAGACACAGAGAATGAGAGAGACACAGAGAATGAGAGAGAGACAGACACAGAGGGCCTCATGCAGAGAGCATAGAATTTTCAAATTGGCGAATTTCATAAAAAGTAGCTTTTTTGGAGAGTTTTATTCTCCATATGCAGAAAAGTGCGAATGTCAATCATGCAAAGGCCTAAGGAAACTGGAGGTCTGGCAGTGCCGACCTTGATGGCTTACTATAAAGCGGCCCAACTATGTCAGATCACGCAGTGGCATGGTGATCCAGAGCTGAGGCGATGGGTAGCTTTGGAGAGGGAGGTGTGTGCTCCGCTAGAGCTCAAGGATCTTATCTGGTATCCCAGGGCTAGACTAAAAGATCTAAAAAACCCGCTGCCCTCTGTGTTGAACTCTCTCTCGGTCTGGGAATCGACAAAAAATAGGCATTCATTGACCTCTAAAGATTCATTAATGGCCCCTTTATATGGCAATCCGGACTTTGCTCCGGGGTTAACTGAAAGGAACTTCACATGCTGGCAAAAGGGGGGCTTAAGAAGGCTTAAGGACCTGGAGGGCAGAGACACAATCAAAACATTCGAGATTTTACAGTCAGAAAAGGGCTTACCCAACACAGATTTGATTAGATACCTCCAGGTTCGGGCATTTTATACCAAACACCCAAACAGACCACCACTAACTAATTTTGAAAAGCTCTGTGATCGGGGAACCGATACACGGGGACTCATCTCTGCTCTGTACAGGGAGGTGGTTGGGACAGATAAGGATGACGCACATAGACCCAGTTTTATGACCCAATGGGAGACAGACCTGACAGGACCGTTAGAAGACGAAGAGTGGACAGCAATTTTCAAAGCTGCGGCCAGCAGCTCGATTTGTACGACACTGAAGGAGAACTCATATAAAGTATTATTGAGGTGGTACCTCACCCCAGTTAGAAGGGCAAAATTCGTCACGGGAGCTTCCCCTCTCTGCCCTAGACAGTGTGGGGAACAGGGGGACCTGGTACACATGCTGTGGTCTTGTCCACGAATCATACCCGTCTGGACACAAATTAGAGATTGGCTTCAAAAGGTCTTTTTGGGCCTCAAAATCCAACTGGATCCGTGGGTTTTCTTGTTAGGTAGGCCCACGGACGAGGTATCTCGATCAGGAAACAAACTAATAGCACACTTTGCTACGGCGATGAGGTGCGAGACCGCAGCGTTGTGGAATCAGAATGCAATTCCATCGATAGACAAAATTCGGAACAGAATTTGGTTCGCCTGCCAGATGGAAAAGTTGACAAGTCTAGTCAACGACACTGGCTCAAATTTTCAAAAAGTATGGTCATTGTGGCTGGCACAGACCGATATCCCAGGGATGAGCAATGCCACCGTTTGGCTTTGATAGTAACAGGTGGGCTGTCCTTCAGTGACGGAACAGACACACGAGAGAGTTGACAAATAGTTTGACAGATAGGACGAATGCGAGAGACCTACACCTTCCCCCGATCGCTGGACTCGGTGGGTTGATCGAGGAGTTAGATCAGAACACGCAGAAAGAGCCAGGTTTATTGGAATACTCGGAGGATACTACACCCCTCCATGAGCCGTTACCTGCCCACCCCCCTCCACCCCCTCACCCTCCCCTCTCACGTCTTCCCCCTTCCATGTTCGTCTTGATGTTGTATGTCATAAAGCAGACTAAATGATAACAATATGATTCTGGATAGTTCTATCTCTGCAAAAAAACAATAAAAGAAAGTTATAAAAAAAAAAAAAAAAAAAAAAAGTAGCTTTTTTGGAGAGTTTTATTCTCCATATGCAGAAAAGTACGAATTCTGCTATGTTTAACATGGATGCGTGTGGCGAGTTTGAATGGGAAAGATGCGCGCTTCAGAAATGTGTTAAAAAAAATCGCGGCTTTTTTCCCCCCTTTGGTATAGGCGGCGAGCGCCATTTTATTGCCAACTTTTCCTGGCGCGGCAAAAATGAGAAAATCGCGCCATTTCCCTGGCGCGAACAGCCGCTACATGCCGTTCGTACCTCTCTGCATTCGGAGAGTTTTAAAAATGGCGAGACGGAGGTTCTCGCCAGCCGCGAGGCGAGTTTTAGCAATAGAAAAAACAAAATGGCGCGTTTTTCGTAACTCGCCATTTTCTGCCGGTTTCTGCGCGAAATTGTACAAAAAATGGCGAATTTTGAAATAACGATGCTCTCTGCATGAGGCCCAGAGAGAGAGAGACAAAAGTAATGTACTGTATAACCATTATACCGTACCCCCTAGTATTCGTGTAATCATTGTCCCACACCCCCTATTACTCACGCTTTGGCAATACTGAAATGTTCTTTTGACATGCCAATAAAGCTGATTTGATTTGAGAGACACAGAGACACACACAGGGACACAGAGAGAGACAGAGATACAGAGACACACACAGAGACACACAGAGAGAAACAGAGACACACAGAGACACAGAGACACAGAGAGAGACAGAGACACAGAGACACACACAGAGACACAGAGACACACAGAGAGAGACAGAGACACACAGAGAGAGACAGAGACACACAGAGAGAGACAGAGACACACAGAGAGAGAGAGAGACACGGGCCTATTTAGTAAGCGTCGATAAGGCTGCGTCTATAGTATTTCAGATGGAGGGAAGGCGCACACGCTGCAATACACTTGCTGAAGCCTGAGCTTTTTTATGGCTTTGCAGGGTATGCTTCGGGCGCGATTTGGGGGCGTGGCAATGAATATTTGGAGGCGTGGCAATAACGTTCCGGCGCGGACGTCACTTCCCTACCTCACATCCCGATCCACCGGCATTTTTTCAGATGCAGCATCTGAAGCACTGTGCAGACAAGAAGAAAAATGCACACAATGCGCACCAGAGATTAAAATATAGTAAATTATTTATTAATAAAACAAGAAATAACCGTGGGGGATCCAACCCCACCTCAGTACATATGCGTCACAGATCCGGGTTCGGTTACAGAGTGACCTGACGTGTCATATATATATGTATGTTCAAATAACGGGGGAAAAAAGGGGGGGAAGGTGGGGAAAAAAACCTTGCATCTACTTTTGCAATATTAATGCCACCATAAGCCAATAAATAACTTTACATCAGTAAGAATTGGCGGTGCTCACGGGTTGTAAATAGTATGAGTGAAAAGAGAAAAAAGTAAAACGTGTGGGAGCACTCAGGTATGCAGATTAACATATAGTATTTTATTTATTTGACACAGTGCAAAAAAGGATAAGTAAACAGTACATGATTAAAAACACTTAAAAAAGGCTAGGACCCCTGTCACGGGTACTACCCATAGACACAAGTGGGCAAAACTAGGGAATGACTCAAATTGTCAACCCTTAACATGAAAATGGATAGTGACTCAAGAAACACTTGGATCGGTCAGAATAAATCACAACAGCTTAATGGGTTCACAGGCACCTATACAAAGCTAAAGATAATACGTACTACACACCAATGAAGTGACTAGTCAAAATATAAATGACAATCTTAAACCATCATGAATCTGCTTGAGCATACAATTATGTAACCAATACCAACAGCACAAATTAATCACTTGAAGGAAAAAGGTGGCATGATGGGATGAAGTCACTAGATGTGTAGAGCAATGAAGTGTGTGAATAGCATGGACGCGTTTCGTCCAGAGACTTAGACTTGGAGTGGGGGTGCGTCGGAGTGGGGGTGCTAGGCAGGACCCCTGACAGATGTTCACGTAACTATGCTACCCAGCACTGGTGCAACTAATCTTTGGACTGTGACACTCTATTTTTTCATTATGGATACTGACAACACACACAAGGTTATCTAATAGGTGTTCATCAGGTAATTTTCCATACATGCTATTCACACACTTCATTGCTCTACACATCTAGTGACTTCATCCCATCATGCCACCTTTTTCCTTCAAGTGATTTATTTGTGCTGTTGGTATTGGTTACATAATTGTATGCTCAAGCAGATTCATGATGGTTTAAGATTGTCATTTATATTTTGACTAGTCACTTCATTGGTGTGTAGTACGTATTATCTTTAGCTTTGTATAGGTGCCTGTGAACCCATTAAGCTGTTGTGATTTATTCTGACCTATCCAAGTGTTTCTTGAGTCACTATCCATTTTCATGTTAAGGGTTGACAATTTGAGTCATTCCCTAGTTTTGCCCACTTGTGTCTATGGGTAGTACCCGTGACAGGGGTCCTAGCCTTTTTTAAGTGTTTTTAATCATGTACTGTTTACTTATCCTTTTTTGCACTGTGTCAAATAAATAAAATACTATATGTTAATCTGCATACCTGAGTGCTCCCATACGGGTTACTTTTTTCTCTTTTCACTCATATATATATATATATATATATATATATATATATATATATATATATATTGCGCGCGCACACACACATATAACGTTTTATCCAACTTTTTCATTTATCATTTGTAGAGAAAATGAACATTGTCGCCAGAAGCGCTATTTTTTCAAAATGTAACATCTCTACTAGTGTAAAATGATACTTCATATAAAGCAGGTTATGGGACCCAGTATAAAATGACTATAATGTCTCTTATCACATCCCAGTATATGGATACTTTCTATTATCACAAGCTGCTAACATGTGACAGGGCTCAGTGTCTGAGCCCAGAATGTGACATACTGAACATTCTCATTCTAAATTTCAAAAAATATTGTGTTGATTTCTGACCTGACTGCCGTGGTTACAGCTCAACCACTCTGTTCTACTGCATGTCACCACTTTCTGCCACAACCAGCTGACGGTGGATCTGCAAGGAGTTCAACGCTCATTGGCATCACATCTGTGGCTTGGTTAACGTATCATTTCTCCAGCTTTTTATTGTATTGTTTTGAAGTAGATTATATTTATTTAGTTGAATAGATATTTATTTAGTTTAATAGATATTTATTTAGTTAAATAGATTATATTTGTAAGTTTAATAAGTTATATTTCTTAGTTTAATAAGTTATATTTCTTAGTTTAATAAATTATATTTCTTAGTTTAATAAGATATATTTGTTAGTTTAATAAGTTATATTTCTTAGTTTAATAAATTATATTTCTTAGTTTAATAAGTTATATTTCTTAGTTTAATAAATTATATTTCTTAGTTTAATAAGTTATATTTGTTAGTTAATAGATTATATTTGTTAGCACAGTAGATTATATTTACTAGTATTTAAGTCTCCCCCTCAGTGCCCCATTAGGACCCGTGGGCATATTTCACATCTTTTCGGAGTCGCTTATTTTTTAGACCCTCGAAGCCGAAACCTAAAGGGGTCAGCTAAGAAAGTCCGGATCAAGAGGAGCCGCACAGTTTAAAGACAGAACATTTCCAAGGGAGATGGAGACAATTTGGGTAAGATCTGATTAAATTACAACCTTTGGGGAAGGAAAGGGTGACGCGGGAGTGTAAGAGGGGGGTGAGAGAGCAAGGTGCTGTGTCAGATTGGGGCAGAGCAAGAGAACGCAAAAATGATGGGGATTTGCTGCACACTAAAAAAAACAATTAGTCATACTTTTACCGGTGCCCCTTAGTCTCAGGGAAGACCGGCATTTCGTCCAATGGATACAATATGATTGATGGAAAAGGGCACACGGATTTGAATAAAAAAAGATAATTTATTGTGCCACAGACTACAATGTTTCGGCTGCTGGCCTTTCTTTATTGGCTTTAGTGGGTTTAGCCACTTTACCTGAGAAAGGCCAGCAGGCTGAAATGTTGTTGTCTATGGCAATGCAAGAGAAAACAGGTTGGGGGGGTGGGTTCTCGCAAGGTCGCCGACCCATGGGTGAGTGTCCCCGGTGGCAACTAGTCCTGGACCCCGGGAAAGCTGTCTGTGGCCCATACAAGCTGAGTAACATGTAGAAAGGACACATGTATGTTCAGAATGAGTTAGCATGGTATTTTGAGAGGCATCATAGCAGGTCAGTGCAAGTCAGTGCAGAGCACTGCAAGGTCAGTCAATATGAGGAAGGGTCCGATGGAGGAGTTGGAGGGTCCCAGAATATCTCTTAAAGCAGGGGTGCGCAAATCGAGGGGTGCGACATTTTCTTGGGGAGGGGCTCGGCGCTTACAGTGGCCCCTCGCTCTTCCCCACAGCATTTAAATTAAATGCCGGAAATCGCGCGCAAGGCCTCTGTAAGTTCCCTTTCCTTGTCTCCGGCGGCTTCTGGAGACAGCAACGTGGCGTCACATGATGTGGCATTGCCATAGCAACGTGATATCACATGACGTCGTTACATCAGAACGTCGGAGACAAGGTGGGGAGGGTGGAGGGGGGAGCAGGGGAAAAAGGTTGCGCAACCCTGTCTTAAAGCATTGTCTTGCATACAGATCAGAGGCGAAGAATGGATATGGATATCCGATGTTAAGGAGGAAATAATACTGAGATCACTACCGCTAAGACCGATTCGATGGAAGAAGGTGAGTGATGAAATAGCCGTCACTGTGTAACTCTTCCAATTACCTGCAACTTCATGCAAAGAAATAGCAACGCTTGTTTTTAACGCATTAAGCGCCTAATGGGGAATTCAACTGCTGAGAGTTTAAGGGAGTTACTCACCAAACTCAGCGACGTTTCTGTGTCTCTGTGATAACTCCCCCAGGACATGCTTGAAAACCAGAGGTAACTCAATGTATTTTTGATAAATAGAAACATGACCTTCTGGGGAAGGGTATATAATGGGTACTGGGCCTGGTGAGGTGGGTATAATGGGTTCTGGGCCTGGTGAGGTGGGTATAACGGGTACTGGGCCTGGGGAGGGGCGTATAGCAGGGTACTTGGCCTTGGGAGGGTTGTATAACTGGGTACTGAGCCTGGGGAGGGTTGTATAACTGGGTACTGGGCTTGGGGAGGTGGGTATAACGGGTATTTGCCCTGTGGAGGGCGGTATAATGTGGTATTGGGGAGGGGGTATAAGTGGCACAGGAGCTCTTGCGATACAGAGTATCACTGTCCCTGGTTACAAACACTTCATGTCTCCTGCAGATCAGGACACGCACGAAGGTGGTGCCCTTTGTGCCACCAGACGACGAGGCGGGCTACGAGGCGGACGACGAGGCATACGATAAAGCGGGCGTCAAGTGGTGCGAAGAGGTGGGCTACAAGGCGGCCGATGAGGCAGACGACGAAGCGGATGTCAAGTCTGGCGACGTGGTGGACGATGGCCTAGGAGAATACGAGAGGTGTGGACGGATCTGCTGCTTCACCTTTTTTAGGCGGAGGAGAAGACCCCGGGAGCAGGTAGCAGAATACGAGAGGTGCGGACAGATCTGCTGCTTCACCTTTTTTAGGCGGAGCAGCAGACCCCGGGAGCAGGTAGCAGAGGAGCCAGGGCGTAGATCCAGGGGTATTCTAGGGGCCCTGAGAAGTTGGTTTGACCGCAGGAGAGGCAGATAAGATCAGGAAGGCTGCGGGAGGGGCAGGTACTAGAGGGAGATTGGGATATTGGGCGTGAGAGGGTGAGAGAGAACAAGGAGCAGGGCCGGAGCACGGGTTTCATGCGCCCCAGGCGAAACTTAAAATTTGTGCCCCAGTTGTATAAAAAATAATAAGATAAATAAAATAATAAAATAAACAGTGGCGTAGCTATCGGGGCTGCAGGGGGTGCGACCGCACCCCAGCGCGACGCAAAATAAAAATAAAAGGGCGCCAAAATACTGGATAAAAAAAAGAATAATAATTTTAAAAAAAAGATAAATAAATTAGAAATAATAAGAGGAAAAAATAATAATGATTATTAATGCGCCCCTAGGACCTTTGCGCGCTAGGCGACCGCCTAATGGCCGGCCGGCCCTGCGAGGTATGCGGGAGGAAAAGGGGTGAATGGGATAGATATGTAGGGGGATGGGGGAGCAGGTGAGTTATACACAGGGGCACAAGGGCCCCATCACCCGCATCTCTATATACTGAGTGTGCCCCTGTGTATAACAACGCTGATCTGTGCTGCTCCATCTGATCTCACTGCGCAGTGATCCAGGGACCATCCGATCGCCATTTAATGGGGTCAGGAAGGAATTTTTTCCCCCCATTGCACAGCAGGGGTTATGTTTCTCCTTCCTCTGGATCACAGCAACAAACAGCCCTTTGTGCATGAATTATCAGTGAGATCTTTATACACCCTGCATTGGTCTTCACTCCTTTGCTGCCGGAGGGGCCTGCAGTGCATTGCTCTGCGTGTTACTATATCGCTCTGCAATGTGCTGCAGGCCCCTCCCAGCAAAGAGATTCATTATTTCAATAAAATACTCTCTTTAATCCAACCTATGTGTAGTGTCTTTTCTATCCGTTGTATCTATTGCTAACAGCTCAGTGATTCTTCCCCAGGTCGCTGCACTAGTGTCACACTGCCAAGCCGGGTGTGAGGGAGATTTATAGGGTCACATATACACTTCTGCCAAAACACGAGTGCAAACAGGGAGCCCCTCTGATCTCATATCTTTTATTACACAAAACGGTATCTAAAAAGGTAAAAAGAACATACATGGGATTCTGCTACAAATATCTCTCTAATTACAAACCAATTAGCAAATCATTCAGATTAGAGTCGAGCGAAAAGAAAGGGTTAAGTATCTCATGTACAGTATATGCAGTGCAGGCTGTTCTGCGCATTACATGCAGGGGGCAAAGGTTAGGAGATATAAGTAATGCTGATCTCAGAGCTGACCGGCTGACCGGCTGATCTGCTCTACTGGCTGACCGGCTGACCTGCTCTTCTGGCTGACCGGCTGACCGGCTCTACCGGCTGACCGGCTTCCCTTCTTCCAGCTAACTGACCTGAATTGTGGCCCCTGTATCTCCCAATTAAACGTTTTATTGGCATATTCTTGTTTGACTCGTTCTATACAGACATTTTCTATACATTCATTGTGGGATTTGATAACATCTGTAAGATCTCTCAGAACATCACATTCTGTACGTTTGTGCTGAATATTTTTCCATTCTCAATTTACTTAGGGGCCTATGCAGAGAGCAGCGCTGGAAATAATTGGAATTGGTAATAAATTGTACCTGTAATGGCGTGATTTTATCTCCATATGCAGAAAGGTCAGAAAACTGCATTTAAAATCATGCTTGATTATGGAGAGTTTCAACCGGCGAGATGCGCGCTGGTGAAACATGTTTGAAAAAAAGAGCGTTTTTTTTTTTTCTTTTCACTCTCGCCGGTGAGCTCCAGTTTCCTGCCAACTTTTGTTGGCGGAGCTAATTGTAGAATTTCTCTCCATTTTAATGGCGCGAACAGCCCCTAGATGGCGATCATACCTTTCTGCATACGGCCCTTTTCAAAACGGGCGAGATTTTGGTTCTCGCCAGCCGTGCGGCGAGTTCTACTAAAAAAAAATAAAAAATGGCGCTTTTTACTCAACTCGCCATTTCCAACCTTATTATAGCCATATAGCGCTAAAAAACGCCGAAATTTCCGTTCGCGCTGCTCTCTGCATAGGCCCCTTAATATTAGTTTTTGGCTTCAATTATTTATATCGAGCCCAAAATACCTTTATACAGAATGCTGATCCCTTTATCCCACAAATGCTGCTTCATTAAAGCCCAGGGGTGGCACTTTGTGCATTCTCAAACTTTTAGGCAACATCCCTAATTTCCAAAAGTGGGATAAAATCTGTGCATATTTAAATGGTTAATTTTTCCATTGTGACAAAATATCAATTTTCTCACTCAGACTACAAAATCCCTCCCCAAATATATCCGTTTCACATAAAAGTGTGTGCGCTTCTCCTTCCGCCTAACTGGCACGTCGTCCTTACGGGCGCCACTCCGTGTAACTCCACGCTGCCCTCCAGTGGCAAAAGAAATAAGATACATTTACTACTGCACCGACACACTTTATTCGAGCAAATACCCAGTATGTACCTGGCAGATACCTGGAATGCGCCGCTCCTCACCTCTGACAAGCCCCGTTCCGTTTGCCTTCCCAGCCTGGGTTCATGCCTGGCTGACGGGCGGCTGATCTGTTAAATGATAATGATTAGGATTTAATAGGCTGCAATGCTTCGCGTGTCTACCAGATGGCATAAATTCATGAATTGTAATGCAGCATATATATATATACTGTGCAGTATTGCAGCCAGCGGGAATAAAATGCTTCAATCCCTGTCTGGAAAATAACCCAATGCACTCGGGCAGAAAACAGTCACAAACCTCAATACACCCGGGTATACCCGAATTCGTGGGACTAGCCGAGCTCGAATAAAGTGTGTCGCCAGTGTATACTCGTCTGGCAGCTGCTCCCGTATAAGGTGGGTAACTCTGTATTAGGGGTCTAGGTAGAGTATATTTTATACTTATGTCGGATAGATGAGGAATTTATATTCCTAACGGGTTATTGTGAGAGGCCTTAGATCTTATCCTATATGCACGCAGCCCTCGCCTCTCTGACCTTGAACACATACTTCAATCTGATTTTTTGAGACTTGAAACTGGATTTCCCAAAACAAACTGATTTTAAACACTGACAAGACTGTAACAATGGTATTTGGGACCAGAGCTAAATTGCTAAAGCTACCAATGACAGAGCTTCAGATAAAAACCAGCTCTAATACCATCCTAGCCCCTGTTACTGGTTTGAAATATCTGGGCATATAGTTCAACTCCCATTTAACATTTGGGTTGCACATTGATACCCTGACATCCAAATCCTATGCCAAACTAGGTGTACTTTACAGGAACAAATCCTCCCTAAGGCCCTCATGCAGTAATCGACTACAGCGATTCAGTAAGCCCAGAGAAGCTGGCGATTAGAGCAAAAATAACCGTTTTTTTTTTTGCCGGAAAATAAATAAATAAATAAAATCTGCAGATGCGCGGTGATAAGCCACTTTTCGGCACTGATCGCCAGTTTTTCAAACACGCTCAATTCTATAAGCCCTGATCAGCTTATTGCGGCTGATCGCCACTTTAAAATTGCTGTTTCTTCTCCAAATTGTCCAGCCACAAAAGTAGGCAAGAAGGTGGGGTGAAGCTGCGATGAAAATAAAATGCATGTATCCCGGAGCTGATATCCATTAATATCAGCATCAGAGACCCCCGGCATGAATCCCATGCATAAAAAATGCATTTACAGGCAACTTCATTACCGCCAAGGCAATGAAGGGGTTATACACCCGTGCCAGGCTTATTGTGGGTAGCGGGGGTGGGAGAAGGTGGTATTTGGCCCTGGCTGGGTGTTTAGGCCTTGCCAGGGGGTTGGGGGATGACTTAACCTCTTCTTTAACTTAGCGGTTAATACCGCTAAGGTAATGAAGGGGTTAACCCCTCCCACTACCCCCCCACCCGGTAGGCCTAAACACCCATCCTTGGGGCCAATACCCGGTTCACCCACCCCCGCTACCCACAATAAACACAAATACACATAACAGCCCCACTGGCCACCTCCTAGGTCCCTAATAAACCATTACAATATTCATAAAACCATTATTTTGTTTACACCCAGGATTATTACATGGGGTTAGGGCTATGTTATTCAGTGAGGGGTTGTATGTTTGTATTCGTAGGGACAGGCAAGGCCGGAGCCAGATGGGGTTCTCCTGCCTCTGTCCTCCCTGTCTCCTGACCCTTCCTGTAGCCGGACAAAGAAGAAGAAGCAGGCACACGGTCTTACTCAAAGTAGGTTTAATATGCCATAAAGTCCAACGTTTCGGCAGTCAAATACAGCCTTTCTCAAGGTGAAGGCTACCAAACACAAGAAAACAGTCACAATATATACCACCCCCCCTGATACTCACCCCTCCCGGCTCTGCCACATAACCAGGATGCTGACGCCCACCTGATGACGTCAGAGCTACCACATGGCGCCCCCTAGTGACGTCAGACGTCTAAATCCCTGGCAATACAGCATAGAGCTGTCTTGGAGGACTGCAGCCTCAGCCACACCTCTCCCCAGACTGAACACTCCCCCATGTGTGGCTGTGGCTGCAGTCCTCCAAGGCAGCTCTATGCTGTATTGCCAGGGATTTAGACCTAGACGTCTGACGTCACTAGGGGGCGCCATATGGTAGCTCTGACGTCATCAGGTGGGTGTCAGCATCCTGGTTATGTGGCAGAGTGGGGTGGGGTTGCATCCCTTGTTTTTATGACTTTCTAATAAAGATAGATTTTTGCCAGACCTGCCTCTTCTCTGGATCATGGTGCGCTGCACTTTCTCTAGGGCAGGCCTGCACAACTCCAGTCCTCGAGGGCCGCACACAGGCCAGGTTTTTAGGATATCCCTACTTCAGCACAGCTGGCTCAATTAGTGGCTCAGTACGACTGCCTGAAACTTGGGGGGGTGGGTGGGAGACTGCCTGACACTTGGGTGGGTGACTGCCTGACACTTGGGTTGACTGCCTGCCTGACACGTGGGTGGGTGACTGACTGACACGTGGGTGGGTGACTGACTGACATGTTAGACTGCCTGACACGTGGGTGGGTGGGTGACTGACTGCCTGACATATGGGTGGGTGACTGACTGACACGTGGGTGACTGACTGACACGTGGGTGAGTGGGTGAGTGGGTTGGTGTCTGTATACATTCTGTCACTGATACACACAGACACTGGGAGGGGGCAGTCACACACACACTGGGGGGGGGCAGTCACACACAAACACAGAATGGGAGGGGGGCAGACACACACACACACAGAATGGGAGGGGGGCAGACACACACACACAGAGAATGGGAGGGGGCAGACACACACACACACAGACTTGGAGGGGGCACTTACACACACTGGGAGAGGGGCATCACACAGTGGCAGGGGGCAGACAGACACACACACAGACACACAGACTGGGAGGGGGCAGTCACACATACACACAGACTGGGAGGGGGGCAGTCAAACATACACTGGGAGGGGGCAGTCACACACACACAGACTGGGAGAGGGGCAGTCACACACACACAGACTGGGAGGGGGGAGGGCAGTCACACACACACAGACTGGGAGGGGGAGGGCAGTCACACACACATAGACTGGGAGGGGGGGCAGTCACACACACACTGGGAGGGGGGGCAGTCACACACACACTGGGAGGGGGGCAGTCACACACACTGGGAGGTGGGGCAGTCATACACACACAGACTGGGAGGGGGGCAGTCATACACACACAAACTGGGAGGGGAGGCAGTCACACACACAGACTGGGAGGCAGGCAGTCATACACACACAAACTGGGAGGGGGGGCAGTCACACACACAGACTGGGAGGCGGGCAGTCACACTTGCACAGACTGGAAAGGGGAGCAGTCACACACACACAGACTGGGAGGCGGGCAGTCACACACACAGACTGGGAGGGGGGCAGTCACACATACACTGGGAGGGGGGGCAGTCACACACACAGACTGGGAGGGGGGCAGTCACACACACAGACTGGGAGGGGGCAGTCACACACACAGACTGGGAGGCAGGCAGTCATACACACACAAACTGGGAGGGGGGGCAGTCACACACACAGACTGGGAGGCGGGCAGTCACACTTGCACAGACTGGAAAGGGGAGCAGTCACACACACACAGACTGGGAGGCAGGCAGTCACACACACAGACTGGGAGGGGGGCAGTCACACACACAGACTGGGAGGGGAGGCAGTCACACACACTGGGAGGGGGGGAAGTCACACACACAGACTGGGAGGGGGGCAGTCACACACACAGACTGGGAGGGGGGCAGTCACACACACAGACTGGGAGGGGGGTAGTCACACACACAGACTGGGAGGGGGGCAGACACACACACACAGACTGGGAAGGGGGCAGACACACACACACAGACTGGGAAGGGGGCAGTCACACACACACAGACTGGGAAGGGGGCAGTCACACACACAGACTGGGAGGGGGGCAGTCACACACACAGACTGGGAGGGGGGCAGACACACACACACAGACTGGGAAGGGGGCAGACACACACACACAGACTGGGAAGGGGGCAGTCACACACACACAGACTGGGAAGGGGGCAGTCACACACACACACAAAAAAAACACACACACACACACACACACACACACACACACACACACACACACACACTACATCCGTCCCCAATACTAAGCCCCGCCCCCGGCAAATCCTGACCTCCAACCAATCCCCTGCTTCTACTCTAAAGCCCCGCCCCCGGCATCCTGCTATTGGGGGAAAAAAAATAATACGGCCGCATCCTCCTCACGCTGCCGCCTCCGCGCACCGCCGCATCCTCCTCACGCTGCCGCCTCCGCGCACCGCCGCATCCTCCTCACGCTGCCGCCTCCGCGCACCGCCGCATCCTCCTCACGCTGCCGCCTCCGCGCACCGCCGCATCCTCCTCACGCTGTCGCCTCCGCGCACCACCGCATCCTCCTCATGCTGCCGCCTCCGCGCACCGCCGCATCCTCCTCACGCTGCCGCCTCCGCGCACCGCCGCATCCTCCTCACGCTGCCGCCTCCGCGCACCGCCGCATCCTCCTCACGCTGCCGCCTCCGCGCACCGCCGCATCCTCCTCACGCTGCCGCCTCCGCGCACCGCCGCATCCTCCTCACGCTGCCGCCTCCGCGCACCGCCGCATCCTCCTCACGCTGCCGCCTCCGCGCACCGCCGCATCCTCCTCACGCTGCCGCCTCCGCGCACCGCCGCATCCTCCTCACGCTGCCGCCTCCGCGCACCGCCGCATCCTCCTCACGCTGCCGTCTCCGCGCACCGCCGCATCCTCCTCATGCTGCCGCCTCCGCGCACCGCCGCATCCTCCTCACGCTGCCGCCTCCGCGCACCGCCGCATCCTCATGCTGCCGCCTCCGCGCACCGCCGCATCCTCCTCACGCTGCCGCCTCCGCGCACCGCCGCATCCTCCTCACGCTGCCGCCTCCGCGCACCGCCGCATCCTCCTCACGCTGCCGCCTCCGCGCACCGCCGCCGACTCGCGCACCGCCGCATCCTCCTCACGCTGCCGCCTCCGCGCACCGCCGCATCCTCCTCACGCTGCCGCTTCCGCGCACCGCCGCATCCTCCTCACGCTGCCGCCTCCGCGCACCGCCGCATCCTCACGCTGCCGCCTCCGCGCACCGCCGCATCCTCCTCACGCTGCCGCCTCCGCGCTCCGCCGCATCCTCCTCACGCTGCCGCCTCCGCGCACCGCCGCATCCTCCTCACGCTGCCGCCTCCGCGCACCGCCGCATCCTCCTCACGCTGCCGCCTCCGCGCACCGCCGCATCCTCCTCACGCTGCCGCCTCCGCGCACCGCCGCATCCTCCTCACGCTGCCGCCTCCGCGCACCGCCGCATCCTCCTCACGCTGCCGCCTCCGCGCACCGCCGCATCCTCCTCACGCTGCCGCCTCCGCGCACCGCCGCATCCTCCTCACGCTGCCGCCTCCGCCCACCGCCGCATCCTCCTCACGCTGCCGCCTCCGCGCACCGCCGCATCCTCCTCACGCTGCCGCCTCCGCGCACCGCCGCATCCTCCTCACGCTGCCGCCTCCGCGCACCGCCGCATCCTCCTCACGCTGCCGCCTCCGCGCACCGCCGCATCCTCCTCACGCTGCCGCCTCCGCGCACCGCCGCATCCTCCTCACGCTGCCGCCTCCGCGCACCGCCGCATCCTCCTCACGCTGCCGCCTCCGCGCACCGCCGCATCCTCCTCACGCTGCCGCCTCCGCGCACCGCCGCATCCTCCTCACGCTGCCGCCTCCGCGCACCGCCGCATCCTCCTCACGCTGCCGCCTCCGCGCACCGCCGCATCCTCCTCACGCTGCCGCCTCCGCGCACCACCGCATCCTCCTCACGCTGCCGCCTCCGCGCACCGCCGCATCCTCCTCACGCTGCCGCCTCCGCGCACCGCCGCATCCTCCTCACGCTGCCGCCTCCGCGCACCGCCGCATCCTCCTCACGCTGCCGCCTCCGCGCACCGCCGCATCCTCCTCATGCTGCCGCCTCCGCGCACCGCCGCATCCTCCTCACGCTGCCGCCTCCGCGCACCGCCGCATCCTCCTCACGCTGCCGCCTCCGCGCACCGCCGCATCCTCCTCACGCTGCTGCCTCCGCGCACCGCCGCATCCTCCTCACGCTGCCGCCTCCGCGCACCGCCGCATCCTCCTCACGCTGCCGCCTCCGCGCACCGCCGCATCCTCCTCACGCTGCTGCCTCCGCGCACCGCCGCATCCTCCTCACGCTGCCGCCTCCGCGCACCGCCGCATCCTCCTCACGCCGCCGCATCCTCCTCACGCCGCCGCCTCCGCCCACCGCCGCATCCTCATGCTGCCGCCTCCGCGCACCGCCGCATCCTCCTCACGCTGCCGCCTCCGCGCACCGCCGCATCCTCCTCACGCTGCCGCCTCCGCGCACCGCCGCATCCTCCTCACGCTGCCGCCTCCGCGCACCGCCGCATCCTCCTCACGCTGCCGCCTCCGCGCACCGCCGCATCCTCCTCACGCTGCCGCCGCCTCCGCGCACCGCCGCATCCTCCTCACGCTGCCGCCTCCGCGCACCGCCGCATCCTCCTCACGCTGCCGCCGCCTCCGTGCACCGCCGCATCCTCCTCACGCTGCCGCCTCCGCGCACCGCCGCATCCTCCTCACGCTGCCGCCGCCTCCGCGCACCGCCGCATCCTCCTCACGCTGCCCTCACGCACCGCCGCATCCTCCTCACGCTGCCGCCTCCGCAAACCGCCGCATCCTCCTCACGCTGCCGCCTCCGCGCACCGCCGCATCCTCCTCACGCTGCCGCCGCCTCCGTGCACCGCCGCATCCTCCTCACGCTGCCGCCTCCGCGCACCGCCGCATCCTCCTCACGCTGCCGCCTCCGCGCACCGCCGCATCCTCCTCACGCTGCCGCCTCCGCGCACCGCCGCATCCTCCTCACGCTGCCGCCTCCGCGCACCGCCGCATCCTCCTCACGCTGCCGCCTCCGCGCACCGCCGCATCCTCCTCACGCTGCCGCCTCCGCGCACCGCCGCATCCTCCTCACGCTGCCGCCTCCGCGCACCGCCGCATCCTCCTCACGCTGCCGCCTCCGCGCACCGCCGCATCCTCCTCACGCCGCCGCATCCTCCTCACGCCGCCGCATCCTCATGCTGCCGCCTCCGCGCACCGCCGCATCCTCCTCACGCCGCCGCATCCTCCTCACGCCGCCGCCTCCGCCCACCGCCGCATCCTCATGCTGCCGCCTCCGCGCACCGCCGCATCCTCCTCACGCTGCCGCCTCCGCGCACCGCCGCATCCTCCTCACGCTGCCGCCTCCGCGCACCGCCGCATCCTCCTCACGCTGCCGCCTCCGCGCACCGCCGCATCCTCCTCACGCTGCCGCCTCCGCGCACCGCCGCATCCTCCTCACGCTGCCGCCGCCTCCGCGCACCGCCGCATCCTCCTCACGCTGCCGCCTCCGCGCACCGCCGCATCCTCCTCACGCTGCCGCCGCCTCCGCGCACCGCCGCATCCTCCTCACGCTGCCGCCTCCGCGCACCGCCGCATCCTCCTCACGCTGCCGCCGCCTCCGCGCACCGCCGCATCCTCCTCACACTGCCGCCTCCGCGCACCGCCGCATCCTCCTCATGCTGCCGCCTCCGCGCACCGCCGCATCCTCCTCACGTTGCCGCCTCCGCGCACCGCCGCATCCTCCTCATGCTGCCGCCTCCGCGCACCGCCGCATCCTCCTCACGCTGCTGCCCCCGCGCACCGCCGCATCCTCCTCACGCTGCCGCCTCCGCGCACCGCCGCATCCTCCTCATGCTGCCGCCTCCGCGCACCGCCGCATCCTCCTCATGCTGCCGCCTCCGCGCACCGCCGCATCCTCCTCACGCTGCCGCCTCCGCGCACCGCCGCATCCTCCTCACGCTGCCGCCTCCGCGCACCGCCGCATCCTCCTCACGCTGCCGCCTCCGCGCACCGCCGCATCCTCCTCACGCTGCCGCCTCCGCGCACCGCCGCATCCTCCTCACGCTGCCGCCTCCGCGCACCGCCGCATCCTCCTCACGCTGCCGCCTCCGCGCACCGCCGCATCCTCCTCACGCTGCCGCCTCCGCGCACCGCCGCATCCTCCTCACGCTGCCGCCTCCGCGCACCGCCGCATCCTCCTCACGCTGCCGCCTCCGCGCACCGCCGCATCCTCCTCACGCTGCCGCCTCCGCGCACCGCCGCATCCTCCTCACGCTGCCGCCTCCGCGCACCGCCGCATCCTCATGCTGCCGCCTCCGCGCACCGCCGCATCCTCCTCACGCTGCCGCCTCCGCGCACCGCCGCATCCTCCTCACGCTGCCGCCGCCTCCGCGCACCGCCGCATCCTCCTCACGCTGCCGCCGCCTCCGCGCACCGCCGCATCCTCCTCACGCTGCCGCCTCCGCGCACCGCCACATCCTCCTCACGCTGCCGCCTCCGCGCACCGCCGCATCCTCCTCACGCTGCCGCCTCCGCGCACCGCCGCATCCTCCTCACGCTGCCCCCGCGCACCGCCGCATCCTCCTCACGCTGCCGCCTCCGCGCACCGCCGCATCCTCCTCATGCTGCCGCCTCCGCGCACCGCCGCATCCTCCTCACGCTGCCCCCGCGCACCGCCGCATCCTCCTCACGCTGCCGCCTCCGCGCACCGCCGCATCCTCCTCACGCTGCCGCCTCCGCGCACCGCCGCATCCTCCTCACGCTGCCCCCGCGCACCGCCACATCCTCCTCACGCTGCCGCCTCCGCGCACCGCCGCATCCTCCTCACGCTGCCGCCTCCGCGCACCGCCGCATCCTCCTCACGCTGCCGCCTCCGCGCACCGCCGCATCCTCCTCACGCTGCCGCCTCCGCGCACCGCCGCATCCTCCTCACGCTGCCGCCTCCGCGCACCGCCGCATCCTCCTCATGCTGCCGCCTCCGCGCACCGCCGCATCCTCCTCACGCTGCCGCCTCCGGGCACCGCCGCATCCTCCTCACGCTGCCGCCTCCGCGCACCGCCGCATCCTCCTCACGCTGCCGCCTCCGCGCACCGCCGCATCCTCCTCACGCTGCCGCCTCCGCGCACCGCCGCATCCTCCTCACGCTGCCGCCTCCGCGCACCGCCGCATCCTCCTCACGCTGCCCTCACGCACCGCCGCATCCTCCTCACGCTGCCCTCACGCACCGCCGCATCCTCCTCACGCTGCCGCCTCCGCGCACCGCCGCATCCTCCTCACGCTGCCGCCTCCGCGCACCGCCGCATCCTCCTCACGCTGCCCCCGCGCACCGCCACATCCTCCTCACGCTGCCGCCTCCGCGCACCGCCGCATCCTCCTCATGCTGCCGCCTCCGCGCACCGCCGCATCCTCCTCACGCTGCCGCCTCCGCGCACCGCCGCATCCTCCTCACGCTGCCCCCGCGCACCGCCGCATCCTCCTCACGCTGCCCCCGCGCACCGCCGCATCCTCCTCACGCTGCCGCCTCTGCGCACCGCCGCATCCTCCTCACGCTGCCGCCTCCGCGCACCGCCGCATCCTCCTCACGCTGCCGCCTCCGCGCACCGCCGCATCCTCCTCACGCTGCCGCCTCCGCGCACCGCCGCATCCTCCTCACGCTGCCGCCTCCGCGCACCGCCGCATCCTCCTCACGCTGCCCCCGCGCACCGCCGCATCCTCCTCACGCTGCCGCCTCTGCGCACCGCCGCATCCTCCTCACGCTGCCGCCTCTGCGCACCGCCGCATCCTCCTCACGCTGCCGCCTCTGCGCACCGCCGCATCCTCCTCACGCTGCCGCCCCCGCGCACCGCCGCATCCTCCTCACGCTGCCGCCTCCGCGCACCGCCGCATCCTCCTCACGCTGCCGCCTCCGCGCACCGCCGCATCCTCCTCACGCTGCCGCCTCCGCGCACCGCCGCATCCTCCTCACGCTGCCGCCTCCGCGCACCGCCGCATCCTCCTCATGCTGCCGCCTCCGCGCACCGCCGCATCCTCCTCACGCTGCCGCCTCCGCGCACCGCCGCATCCTCCTCACGCTGCCGCCTCCGCGCACCGCCGCATCCTCCTCACGCTGCCGCCTCCGCGCACCGCCGCATCCTCCTCACGCTGCCGCCTCCGCGCACCGCCGCATCCTCCTCACGCTGCCGCCTCCGCGCACCGCCGCATCCTCCTCACGCTGCCGCCTCCGCGCACCGCCGCATCCTCCTCACGCTGCCGCCTCCGCGCACCGCCGCATCCTCCTCACGCTGCCGCCTCCGCGCACCGCCGCATCCTCCTCACGCTGCCGCCTCCGCGCACCGCCGCATCCTCCTCACGCTGCCGCCTCCGCGCACCGCCACATCCTCCTCACGCTGCCGCCTCCGCGCACCGCCGCATCCTCACGCTGCCGCCTCCGCGCACCGCCGCATCCTCCTCACGCTGCCCCCGCGCACCGCCGCATCCTCCTCACGCTGCCGCCTCCGCGCACCGCCGCATCCTCCTCACGCTGCCGCCTCCGCGCACCGCCGCATCCTCCTCACGCTGCCCCCGCGCACCGCCGCATCCTCCTCACGCTGCCGCCTCCGCGCACCGCCGCATCCTCCTCACGCTGCCGCCTCCGCGCACCGCCACATCCTCCTCACGCTGCCGCCTCCGCGCACCGCCGCATCCTCCTCATGCTGCCGCCTCCGCGCACCGCCGCATCCTCCTCACGCTGCCGCCGCCTCCGCGCACCGCCGCATCCTCCTCACGCTGCCGCCTCCGCGCACCGCCGCATCCTCCTCACGCTGCCGCCTCCGCGCACCGCCGCATCCTCCTCACGCCGCCGCCTCCGCGCACCGCCGCATCCTCCTCACGCTGCCGCCTCCGCGCACCGCCGCATCCTCCTCACGCTGCCGCCTCCGCGCACCGCCGCATCCTCCTCACGCTGCCGCCTCCGCGCACCGCCGCATCCTCCTCACGCTGCCTCCGCGCACCGCCGCATCCTCCTCACGCTGCCCCCGCGCACCGCCGCATCCTCCTCACGCTGCCGCCTCCGCGCACCGCCGCATCCTCCTCACGCTGCCGCCTCCGCGCACCGCCGCATCCTCCTCACGCTGCCGCCTCCGCGCACCGCCGCATCCTCCTCACGCTGCCGCCTCCGCGCACCGCCGCATCCTCCTCACGCTGCCCCCGCGCACCGCCGCATCCTCCTCACGCTGCCCCCGCGCACCGCCACATCCTCCTCACGCTGCCGCCTCCGCGCACCGCCGCATCCTCCTCACGCTGCCGCCTCCGCGCACCGCCGCATCCTCCTCACGCTGCCGCCTCCGCGCACCGCCGCATCCTCCTCATGCTGCCGCCTCCGCGCACCGCCGCATCCTCCTCACGCTGCCCCCGCGCACCGCCACATCCTCCTCACGCTGCCGCCTCCGCGCACCGCCGCATCCTCCTCACGCTGCCGCCTCCGCGCACCGCCGCATCCTCCTCACGCTGCCGCCTCCGCGCACCGCCGCATCCTCCTCACGCTGCCGCCTCCGCGCACCGCCGCATCCTCCTCACGCTGCCGCCTCCGCGCACCGCCGCATCCTCCTCATGCTGCCGCCTCCGCGCACCGCCGCATCCTCCTCACGCTGCCGCCTCCGCGCACCGCCGCATCCTCCTCACGCTGCCGCCTCTGCGCACCGCCGCATCCTCCTCACGCTGCCGCCTCCGCGCACCGCCGCATCCTCCTCACGCTGCCGCCTCCGCGCACCGCCGCATCCTCCTCACGCTGCCCCCGCGCACCGCCGCATCCTCCTCACGCTGCCCTCACGCACCGCCGCATCCTCCTCACGCTGCCGCCTCCGCGCACCGCCGCATCCTCCTCACGCTGCCGCCTCCGCGCACCGCCGCATCCTCCTCACGCTGCCGCCTCCGCGCACCGCCGCATCCTCCTCACGCTGCCCCCGCGCACCGCCGCATCCTCCTCACGCTGCCGCCTCCGCGCACCGCCGCATCCTCCTCACGCTGCCGCCTCCGCGCACCGCCGCATCCTCCTCATGCTGCCGCCTCCGCGCACCGCCGCATCCTCCTCACGCTGCCGCCTCCGCGCACCGCCGCATCCTCCTCATGCTGCCGCCTCCGCGCACCGCCGCATCCTCCTCACGCTGCCTCCGCGCACCGCCGCATCCTCCTCATGCTGCCGCCTCCGCGCACCGCCGCATCCTCCTCACGCTGCCTCCGCGCACCGCCGCATCCTCCTCACGCTGCCGCCTCCGCGCACCGCCGCATCCTCCTCACGCTGCCGCCTCCGCGCACCGCCGCATCCTCCTCACGCTGCCGCCTCCGCGCACCGCCGCATCCTCCTCACGCTGCCGCCTCCGCGCACCGCCGCATCCTCCTCACGCTGCCGCCTCCGCGCACCGCCGCATCCTCCTCACGCTGCCGCCTCCGCGCACCGCCGCATCCTCCTCACGCTGCCGCCTCCGCGCACCGCCGCATCCTCCTCACGCTGCCGCCTCCGCGCACCGCCGCATCCTCCTCACGCTGCCGCCTCCGCGCACCGCCGCATCCTCCTCACGCTGCCGCCTCCGCGCACCGCCGCATCCTCCTCACGCTGCCGCCTCCGCGCACCGCCGCATCCTCCTCACGCTGCCGCCTCCGCGCACCGCCGCATCCTCCTCACGCTGCCGCCTCCGCGCACCGCCGCATCCTCCTCACGCTGCCGCCTCCGCGCACCGCCGCATCCTCCTCACGCTGCCGCCTCCGCGCACCGCCGCATCCTCATGCTGCCGCCTCCGCGCACCGCCGCATCCTCCTCACGCTGCCGCCTCCGCGCACCGCCGCCGCCTCGCGCACGGTACCAGTCACCAGGGGCAAAACCCGGGACATTTCCGGGACGGACTGTCAACCGGGACAGCACAGAAAAAAACGGGACTGTGCCGGCAAAACCGGGACAAATGGTCACTCTATAAATACACCTTATACTCCACATGCAGCACGTAACCGTGAATGCAGTATATACTCTATATACGCCATGTACCCCAATTACGACACCTTATAACCCTGCATGCAGCAAATGTACACCTTATAATCCACATACCGCACTTAACCCTGACTGCGGTATATACACTATACCCGCCATGTAACCCAATTACAGCACATTACAACACTGAATGCAGCATAAATACACCTTATACTCCACATGCAGCACGTAACCGTGAATGCAGTATATACACTATATACGCTATGTAACCCAGTTACAGTACATTGTAACGGCGAATGCAGCACCTATACACACCCTAGCGTACAACAGAACGTAACTACGAGTGCAGTATACACACTATATACACCATGTCACCCCATTACAGCCCATTGTAACTTCGGATGCGGTATATATACACCCCCTATAATCCAAATACAATATACGCCATGTAACCCAATTACAGCCAATTGTACCTCGAATGCAGCTCGTATGCCTTATACCCCGAATACAACGCATTATAACCATACCCCGAATACAACGCATTATAACCACACTGAGGTGTATACACTTTATTCCCCACATACAGCCCGCTATCACTACGAATGCGGTATGCAGCGATACCCACGGCCATTCTAGCATTGATCATAACTTTATCCAATGTTGAAAGAAATCAATTACAGCACATTATACCACTGCCATGTAACCCCACTGAGTGTCTCGTGCTCCAACCCCGGGGGGGGGGGGGGGTTGGGGGATACCCACGGCCATTCTGTTGGGGGAACCGTCGTGGCAAAAAAACGTGGGGGGTTGTTGTGCCTCTCCTCGTCCTCCCTCTGGCCCCCCCCCTCCCCAGCCGCAGAGGCTGATGGAGGGCGAGCCACGTGGCAAGGGAATCCCCCCTGGCTCAAGCTCGTATTACACAAGCCAATCCTCAAGCCAATGCACACTGTTTTAAACACAGCTTTTAGACAGAGGCTGGGATGAGATGCAAAGCCATTAAACCCACTCACAGACATGTTTCAACCTTTTTTTTTTAAACTTTTTTATTCAACAACTTTTTTAAGTTTACAGACTTTTTTGGAAACCAAAAAAACACACCATAGTGACAACAGTCACCCAACATTAGAAAGACACCAAAACATAATATATTTACATTTTCTTCCTTCATCCTTCAGATATATACAAACACAAAGATAAACTTTTCAGAAGGGAAAAAAAAAACATAACTTTACGAAAAAACCCTATAACCAAAACATCATACAAAGATAAGAACCATATACTTCAAGATTCTTTCATTTAAAAACAAAAACCCTTTCTCTATTCTCAAGTGATGCGATCATATGTTTTAATTCTTTCTCCATACGTTCCAAACCTCTCTTACTTTCCTCTAACTGGAATCCAGACATCACACTTTTTTCATACCCGTCCCTTGCCTCTTTCACATCCCAATATCTCCGCCCAAATCCCCTCGCAAGTTGATTGTGCAAAACCTCTTCCTTTGTAAGCCCTACTTCATCCTTTCCAGTTGAACATGCCATATGGGTTTTTAAGTTCTTCACCTCCTCTGATCATTTCACAGTACCGTTTCAAAAAAGTCACAATCTCCTCTTTCCTTGCATACGGATTGTACATGTGAAGTACAAGTGGTCTCTCCTCCAGCATAAAACTTGGAATTACCTTGATGCCATGTAAGATCGGGTCACCAGACTTCTCCTTGCACTTTTCAAAAGTGCACCAAACATCCGCTTCTTGATGACAGGTCAGGTCATAATTCCCCTGTGCAGGGAAATCCTGAAGGCAGAAGATCCTCTCAGTGTCCAGACCGATCAATTGCTTCAGCACCTTCTCCACTATCCACAGCAGGTTCACTCGACTTCTCTCGGTCTCCTCGATCAGGAACCGAATGGAATTGCGCATTCCAGCTTGTGACGTCATCTCTGCTCTCTCAAGCTCAGGTGCGGCACCCCAAAAGCAGCAAGGGACTTTAGCCAGTAAAGGCGATGTCCCAGGGCAAAGGTGCCGGCCCCTCACTTCCGCATCCGCTCGCTCAGAACCGCTCGCTCAGGATCACTCCTCTTAGCTCGAGATGGCGTGCCCCCCCAAAAGCAGCAGGAGTCTTTAGTCCCCGAAGGGACGATGACTCAAGGCCAAGGGGACACAGGCTCAGCTACACAGCTGTTTCGACCTTAATGGGTCTCATCAGTGTGGGGTTGGTCTTAATGGCAAAGCAGGTTTGAGACTAGACTAGGTAATCACCACTACTATTAAGGTTATGGTGGGTAAAAAAGTGACAAAAACCCTCCACAGTAAAGCATAAAGCAACTGTAAATATTACTGTATGTTCATTTGCATGTAAAGGTAATCCCAAGTTTTATGCTGGAGGAGAGACCACTTGTACTTCACATGTACACTCCGTATGCAAGGAAAGAGGAGATTGTGTGTTTTTTGAAACGGTATTGTGAAATGATTAGAGGAGGTGAAGAACTAAAAAATCCGTATGGCATGTTCAACGGGAAGAGACGTTTCTGGGTACGGTTCAGACGGGATCCATCATGTGTGGGAGGAGTTACACACCCACCGGCCATGTTCAATAGTAGAGGAGACAGAGGATTTTTGTTTTACCCGGGACAGCCTCTATATTGCAGGCATTGCCACACTTATGGACATACAAAGGAAGGTTGCACGAAAACGGGAATTGTGTGCCGTAATTGCGGGGAAGAGGGACATACTGCAGCCAACTGTGGTGTCCCTAAGAGATGCCATCTTTGCGGAGAGGAAGGACACTTGGCACGGCAGTGCACTAAAAGGACATATGCCCAGACAGCTAAAGGGGACAGTGTGCTAGAAGAAGAGGAAGAGACAGTTGAGGGTCAGGGAATTTTTGAGATGGAAAGTTCCCAAGAGGGAGGGCTTGATCCGGCTATAACAGCAATGTATGAGGAGGATTTAAGAAGAGAAGAAAGGGTAGAAAGTGGCCCAATAGAGGGTTTGGCGGGTTCTATAAGTGATATCGTGGAGAAAAAAGAGGAAGATTTCTTCCTGGACTCCTTGGCCCAGAAACTGGAGGTGGGGGGAGGGGAGGAGACGGGAACAGTGCATCAGAAAGATGCGGGGGAGGGGGAAATACGGTCATTGAGTGTGGTGGAACCTAGCTGGGCAGAAAGTATGGAGTTTCAAGATGCACAGAGGGGGAGGGAAGGTCCCCAAGATGTCTTGGAGGAGGAAATGGAAATAGGAGGGAAAAAAGCTCAAAAGCGTAAAAATCTGCAAGGGATAGAAACAAAGGAAGATAAGGATAGCCAGAGTAAAGGGGAGCCTAGAGAGGAAGGTGTAGAGGGTAAAGTTGTAAAAGTATCAGGGAAAGTAACCCTAAAAGTGAAGATGGAACATTTTGAAGACGCAGTGGGAGATGTTCTGTTTTGGGTTGGTATTTTTCGGAAGCAGCATGGGGGGAGTAGTGAGGAACAGATAATAGAAAGATTAGAAAAACTGATGTACCAAAGAAAACAGCTGACAAAAGAGCAGTATGAAGAATTAAAAAAGGAGCATGTACAGTGGGTTAAAATAAAAGAGGCTAGGGGAGAGGTGAGAGAGAAGGAGAGAAGTGAGGGCAATAGCTCGTCCTCACAAAGCCAGATAAGCGTGGAGGGAACTAAAATACAGAGAAGTGTAAGTGCAGTAAGTGGGAATGAAAGTGATGGAAAGGCAGGCCAACAGAGTGGGGGTGAAGGGGGAGAGATTAGGGAAAGTAAAGGGGGAAAAGGAGAAAAGGCAGGCCTTAGTGGAAGAACAAAAGTAAGTTATGAAAGCGAGAGAGAAAGGAAGGCGAGGGAGTGGCATGTAAAAGAGGTGATAAATAATATAAATAAAGAGGCAGGTGACTTAGGGTTAAATGTTTCAAAAACGGAATGGCTGAAAGTACAGTTCCCAAAAGCAGAGGTGTCTAAAGAGGAAGTAAGAAAATTAGGAATACAATGTAGTACGTATCATATCCGTGAGGCGTTAGAGAAATTGCTGGGACACGTGAAGTAATTAGATGCAATGTTAAATGTCCTGTGGAAAGTACGAAAAGTCGTGTGTAGAAATGGGAAGTAACCATATTTTTTTGTATTGAGTGTGTTTGGTAGTAGATGCACAGATGATGCCTTGGAATGTGTTGTTTTGTTTGGCTTTTTAGAATGGTTTTGTGCCTTTGGGTTGGTTTTTGTCTTGGCAATATAAGGATTGTATAGTGATGTTTTCGGTTTATTATTTTCTGTAAAATGATACTAAATGGTTGTTAATATGTGAACCGTAAAAAAAAAAAAAAAAAATGTCTGTGAGTGGGTTTAATGGCTTTGCATCTCATCCCAGCCTCTGTCAAAAAGCTGTGTTTAAAACAGCATGCATTGGCTTGAGGATTGGCTTGTGTAATACGAGCTTGAGACAAAAGGTGGCACTGAGTGCTCATTTGCATGTCATTTCCCAGAATCCCTTGCTGCAGTGGAAGCGCTGTATGCTGGGTGACAATGGGGAAAGACAGGGTTGCAGACCTGTCTAAGACATGCAAATGAACATACAGTAATATTTACAGTTGCTATATATATATACATATATGTACCCCTCAGTTTTATACAGTCATGGTGTTCATCATGTGTGGGACGCAGAGCCCAGAACCTAATGTCATGTTAGCATCAGAAAGTCACAGTAATAACTCAGCACTCACCCATGTAACACCTTCTCTGGTAGCTCTCTGTCTGTGTCTCTATCTACCTTTCTGTCTCCTGCATGACCAGGGAGGCTGCGAGGGACCCCCTCCCCCTCCCACTTGGAACCGGTACCCACATATAACAGACGAGTAATGACAGACTCAGTTTGGAGGTATAAAAGGCCGCGGCTTTGTTTCTTAACAATCATAATACTGGAGTAAGCGCTAGTCCAAGCCAGAGTGGGGTCAGGGGGTCAGCCAGGCCTTGGCCTTCTGCCCCCGTACCCGGCCGACCCCTAAAGAGCCGGCCGTTGTCGCGAGTGGGTTCCCGGGTGTCACGTTAGCTTGACCCCGCCCAATCGCTCCTACCCCCGGGCGACGCCCGCCCCGAGCCCATCTGGCAAGGACAAGCACTTACCCCCGAACTGCCGCCGCGACAGTGGCAAAATGACCAACTGGAGCCTCCTGAAGGAACTTCAGTCCTTTGTTTCTCGGGAGGTCTTCGGACACTGCCCTGTAAAATATGATGGTACATGTTACAGCTTACAGGTAGTACAGACAGCTTATCAACCAAGGGAATTGTAAATACTCCACGGAGTGGCCGGGGGCAAGCGTCTGCCCCCGACTGTCTTGCTAATGGGGTGGGTGGGTGGGAACTTCGCAGCAGACCGGGAGCAGAATGGAAGATTCAGCTCCCGGCTGCCTCTTTTGTACTGCCCTAGGCCTGTCCCCCCCCCCCCCCCAGGGGGGGGCCGCGACGGCGGCCCAGAGATCCCAGCGAGGTGAGGGGGGAGGGGGGCTTGCCCCCTGGCCATGGGCTTCCCTCGCCTAATTGGCTGGAGGGATTGCTTGACCAGGGAGGCTGCGAGGGACCCCCTCCCACTTGGAAATGGTACCCACATATAACAGACAAGTAATGACAGACTCAGTTTGGAGGTATAAAAGGCCGCGGCTTTGTTTATTAACAATCATAATACTGGAGTAAGCGCTAGTCCAAGCCAGAGTGGGGTCAGAGGGTCAGCCAGGCCTTGGCCTTCTGCCCCCGTACCCGGCCGACCCCTAAAGAGCCGGCCGTTGTCGCGAGTGGGTTCCCGGGTGTCACGTTAGCTTGACCCCGCCCAATCGCTCCTACCCCCGGGCGACACCCGCCCCGAGCCCATCTGGCAAGGACAAGCACTTACACCCGAACTGCCGCCACTCACGGCTCTATTTAAACCTCCTTAAATTAGACCGTGCCGCCAACCCCGCAAGGACCCTCTCCAGCCCCTCCTGCAAATCGTTATTGAACAAGTCCGCCCCTATCTCGGATAAGTGTGTGCCGTCGGCCCGGAATAGGCCGGTTGACTTGTAGTCAAACTCGGGATGGGTGATCTGCCATCCCCCACACTGCGTCACAAACTTCCCCACCATCTTGTTCAGTTTGACCCGCGCTCGGTCGATGGCCGCTCCACACTCTCCTGCACAATATGTCCGACCAAACGATCTGTACTTCTGGCCAACTGGTGAGTATGAGGGCCAGGTCGTGTTTTATTGAATTAACCAGCTTGAAGTAGCGTCGAGCGGCCAGGTCGTTGCCCCCGACGTGGAGGAGCAAGATATGCGGCGCCCTCCTATCCCTGCCCATCACCATTAGCCGCGGGAGCAACTGAGCCCACCGCAGCCCCCAACCTCCCCCCCATACCACATTTGCCTCCTCCGTTCGCAACCCGAGGTTAGCCCCGCATGGGCGTTTGACAGCCCGCTTCTCTGCCCAGTGTATAAGCGAGTCTCCGATTATCCAAGTGGGTGCGGCGTCTGTGAAGGTATAAAGAGGATGAGGGGGTTTATCCAAGCACGCTAAATCCCAGATAATGCGGGCCTGATATAGGACCGGTATCTGTTAGACTTCCATCGCCCTATCTTTTGTATCGCAGCTACTGACAGCCCCGCGCGTGATGCCTCCGTTGCCGCCCAAATCCGGAACGAATGTGTCCCGTATTGTGCCTCTTCGAGGCCCTGGTGTCTTAGGCACATGCGGAAAACACGCATGTACTGGAATCTAGATAACGGTACCCCGTCTGCGTGAAGGAGCAGGGGACCCTGACCGTCTGGCCTGCATGCCAAGTATTCCCTGAGCGTGCTCACTGGGCAAAATTTAGTCCCTGGTAGCCCTAGCAAAGATATCCCCGCTCCCCTCCCCCGCTGGTCTGTTTTTGACCTTTTCACATGTAGTTTGACCCACCCTTCCCCTAAGACTATGTCCTCAAACTGCATCCCTCCCTCGCCCTTGCGCGACGCGCACACCAACTCCCCAGCTCGCAGTGCTGCGAAGAAAGCCAATGCAAACGTCAGCCGGAAAAGTTTCGCCTCGAACCCCGATACGCACACTCTGTCTGTGGCCTGCATTAAACCCTCTAATATCGCTGGTGTCACTGTCCGTCTGCTGTCATTTGTCGCCGTCCCCTTTGTTAACCCCGCTAGGACCCTTTTGATGATAAATGCCTTCGTTGGGTCCCCCTTGCCCTCTAGCTGCAAAAAGAAGGAGACCCCTGTCACTTTTTTCCCTATGGATCCTCCCGCTAAACCCCTTGCCCTTAAGTTTAGGACAAATGATAGCAAGGTCCCGACTCCCAATACGTCGAGACCCAATTCCCCTGCCAGACTTTGATAATCGCGCCACGCTGCCGAATAGGCCCGCCACGTACCCGGAGCCAGCGATGATCGTACCAACGAGGTCACTGGGTCGTCGCCAGCACCCAAAGGTCTGCAGGGCATGGACTGCCGATTAGGTCCGCCCCGGGGGCCAGTCTCCGAAACAGCGCCATCTGTAACCGGGATAAGGCATCAGCAATGTTATTCGCCACCTCCGGGACATGTCGAGCCTTGAACGCTATGTTCAATTGCAAGCATGCCAGTACGAAACAGCGCAGAAGGGACAGCACCGGCGGGGAGCGTGAGCCGAAATTGTTCACGGCTTCCACTACACCCATGTTGTCTGTCCAAAAAATTACTTGCTTATTCGCGAATAAGTGACCCCACAGGCGCACTGCGACGAGCAAGGGAAATAGTTCCAAGAACGCCAAGTTCTTAATGAGCGGCGTCCCCCGCCAGTGGGGAGGCCACCGCTCCGCGCACCATGCCCCACCAAGTAGGCCCCAAAACCGACTGACCTTGAGGCGTCTGTAAACAACTGCAACTCTGTGTTGTTGGATGGGGGACCTCGCCACAAGGTTCTGCCGTTATAATCCTTTAAAAAACGCAGCCACACCGTCAAGTCCTTTCGGATTTCGGCGGTGATACGGATGAAGTGGTTGGGTCGTCTCACCCCGACCGTTGCTGCGGAGAGGCGCCTGGCGAAAACCCTCCCAGCCGGCATTACGCGCGCAGCAAATACTAAGTGGCCTAGCAGCGCCTGGAAGTGCCTCAATGATGTTTTCTTGAGAGCTATGAATTCGCGGAGAAGCCTGCTTAGGGCGACCAGCTTCTCCGGAGGGAGCCTGTACTCCATCGCCTCAGAGTCGATTTCTATGCCCAAAAAGGTAAGAGTGGTTGTTGGCCGCACCGTCTTCTCGTCGGCCAAAGGAACGCCGAACTCACGCGCCAGGGCTGAAAATTCGAACAGCCACCTAGCGCATAAGTCCGAACCCCTGGGGCCAACAAAAAGGAAGTCGTCCAAGTAGTGCATGACCCCCGCTGCCTGCACCCTCTTCCGGGCCACCCATTCTAGGAAGGTGCTAAATGTCTCGAAATAAAAACAAGAAAGCGCCCCTCCCATTGGTAAGCATAAGTCTATGTAGTACTGACCTTCGAGCATGCAGCCTAGCAAATGAAAGCACTCGGGGTGGACTGGCAAGTGTCTGAAGGCCGATTTGATGTCAGCTTTTGACATTAGAGCCCCTTCTACCATCCTTTCCACCAGCGCTGCGGCTTGATCGAAGTTCGCGTAAGACACCGAACACAACTCCCTGTCAATGCCGTCGTTTACCGACGACCCCTCGGGGTAGGATAGGTGTTGTATCAACCTATACTCCCCAGCCTCTTTTTTTGGGGACCACTCCCAATGGGGAAATCCTGAGATTAGGCAAGGGAGGGGACTCGAAGGGGCCAGCCATCCTTCCCAATTGGACTTCCTTCCAGACCTTTTCCCTAGCTACGTCACCGTGTGTCCTGACCAATTGCAAGTTCCGACTAAACTCAGATCCCGCTTGATATTCAAACGGGATCCTAAACCCCTCCTTAAACCCAGCTAAGAGTAGCTGGGCTGCTTCCCTATTGGGATACCTTGCTAGCCACGGTGCCAAATTGGCGACGATTATTGGTGTCGCTGCCCTCGCGTCCAAACTTCCGCCCTTCGCTCCTCCCCCTGCGACCGCCCTTCTTAAAACACTTTGCCTGGGCGTGGCGGCCGCTGCAAAAGGAGCAGATGTGTTGGAAACGGCAGTTGTCGTACGTGCAGTTGGACTGGTTAAACGGCCAACAGACGCCCGAGTTGGTGCGCAGCGACTGGCTAGTCCCTGGTACGTTATTCCGCCATGTCCCCCTACCTCCGGTGCCGCACCCTTGAAAGGAATCTGCCCCGCCCCCAGACACAAACTGCAGATACAGGTTGACGTCCTTGACGTTCCATGGTATCACCACCTCTTGGGCCTTTATTGATTGCCTAAAGCACTGGTCATATGTCCACCAACCCGTTCCCCCGTAAGCGTGGTGTGCTTCCTCGATCATGTCGTGATACGTAAAGAGCGAGGCGCACGCCTGGGGATCCTTCTCCCCAATTACTCCAGCCAGGATAACAAATGCCTTAGACCAATTGCGAAAGGTGTGTGGGAAAAGCCTCTTTTCCACATC